>NC_092862.1:142229872-142243843 GCF_032062135.1 Pyxicephalus adspersus
ATACACAGCCCTCCCACCTACCTACCCTATACACAGCCCTCCCACCTACCCACCCTATACACAGCCCTCCCACCTACCCACCCCATACACAGCCTTCCCACCTACCCACCCCATACACAGCCTTCCCACCTACCTAGCCCATACACAGCTCTTCCACCTACCTAGCCCATACACAGCTCTCCCACCTACCTAGCCCATACACAGCCTTCCCACCTACCTACCCCATACACAGCCTTCCCAACGCTCCTCTTCTGCTGCCTCTCTTTGTAGTTCTCTTCACTGGCTTCCATTTCATCTTAGAACCAATCTCATCTCCTGTGCTTTGCTTTCGAAATCCCCCCCACAGTTCTTGCCCCACTAACCTTTCTGCCCTGATAGAAAAATACCCCCCTAGCCACTCACTTCGTTCCTTTCAATGACCTACTAATGACTTCACTCATAACCTCATCACACGCACGGCTCCAAGACCTTTCTAGAGCTGCCCCAACTCTCTGCAATGGTCCTCCTCGTCCTATTTGGCTTGCTCCTACTTTCTGCTTCTTTAAAAGAGCCCTTAAAACCCAACACTTCAACCTTACCTATCTGTCTTCCGTCACCCTAAAGGTGCGTACACACTTCCAATTTTTATCGTTCAAAACGAACGACGAACGATCGATTGGGCAAAAAATCGTTCGTAAAAAAGTAACCAACGACGCCGACGAACGAGGAAAGTCGTTGGAAACGAACGACCGGACCGGCGGATCGGATTAGACGACGATCGTTGAACATCGTTCGTGTGTACAGTCGTTCGGTGATCGTCCATGGTCTGAGCATGCGTAATGAACGAACGTTCGTTCACTTTCCTGTCGTGCACATAGTTCCTCTATCGCTCAAACGATCGTATCTATTGTGTGTACAATATCTACGAACGATCGTGTCGTTATCTCTATGTGCAGTATCGGTGCTATACAATCGTTCGTAGATATCGTGCAGGATCGTTCGTTTTCCAACGATAATAATTGGAAGTGTGTACGTAGCTTTACTACTCACCCACCATTCCATATCTCCCTCTTATTGTGTGATACTTCCCCCACCTCTTAGATTGTAAGCTCTTCTTTATACCGTCAACATATTAAGCAGCACTGTACATTCAATACAGACAAAAACACAGGAAGAGGAGAGGACCTACCTAGCTTACAATCTAAGAATTGGGTAAATAGCATTATCTGTTCATCATGTATGTCCTGTCCTACAAAGGGTTAACCAAAGATTAGTCACCAGACAGAAATCTGCCATCTCCCCAATTAGAATTATCTGCTGGTTGCTGCTGTAATCACCGCAGATTATGTCTTTAATTATGCCTAGTGCAGCTTACTACAAAACACGCATTTCATAACCACTGCCCAGCATCTGACTCCGTGCCCTCAATATACAGCTCTCATATCAGAAACTATTCTCAGCTTTTATTGGAACCTAAAATAAAAAGCCGAGCCCCCTGGAAATAAGTAACGTGGCCTGTACCCCTGAGGTTTGGATTTATCTAGAAGTCGTGTTCCTGGTAGCCTGGAGTTTTTATATTCTCTATGGGACTTCATTGTTTCCTTCTAAGAGCTTTCATCTTAGAATGCAACCCCAAAATATAATTGGACTTGAAATGATGGACTTAATAAAAGAATCTCTATGATGCAGTCTATTAGTAGCATTACCAGCAGTTGTGTTCAATCCGGACAATTATCTTGTAAAATCAGCTAAGACGTTCTAACCTCTCCTCCTCCTGTGTCACCGTCTGTATCTGTCTGTCATTTACAGCCCCTATTTAATGTACAGCGCTGCGTAATATGTTGGTGCTATATAAATACTGTTTAATTATAAAAGAAATAACAGCAACAGGTTTTAGACACAAGAATAAATGCCGATCATTGCCGACCCCCTGCAGTATTTAATGGTTTCTCCCAATCTTTGGATAGCATAGTCTGTTAAAGTATATCTGCATGGAGTTTGCAGGTTCTCCTCGTGTTTGTGTGGGTTTCCTGCCACAATCCAAAAACAGGCAGGTTAATTGGTTTCCCCCCCTCAAAATTGCCCATTGACTGTAAAAATGACATATGACTATGGTAGGGAGATTGTGAGCTTCTTTGAGGGACAGCTAGTGACATGACTATGGACTTTGTACAGCACTGCGTAATATGTCGGCGCTATTTAAATACTAATTATTAATATTCAGGTAGCCCTAATCCAACACACAATAACACCTCCCATTATTCACACGAAGAAGTGTATTATTTCACCCCACAGAACACTCGATGTGAATGAGCCCTACAATAAACTTGTCATGGTGGAGGCTTCCATTGTAACCTCTCTATCTGGAAATGCTAGGTGTCTGGCTGTCATATTGACACTCTGGCTTCAATACTTTGACCCGGAGCAATCAGTCTCATAGGGACTTCACACTTTTCCATTTCAGGTCAGTGAAAGCAATAAAATTATTAAATGCAGAAGTAAACTGTACGGCTCTGTAAACAATTTGATAGCAGCAGCAATAACGAGGATATTTAGTTCTGAATAAACTAATAAAAAAGATTCCCACAGTGTTTCATCTCTGAGTCATGTGACCAGAAATCATGGTGGTAACGCACTGAGGCACCGATGTCTGCAGATTATCAATTTAAATTGGTAAATGTAAAACTATCGAGGGTCATGTGACCTAAAAAAAAAGGTTTTGATTCAGACTTTTTGTCTGATTGAAAATGAATCTGCTCATTGGCCATGCAAACCAAAGCAACAGGTTTACTTAAAGCAAACCATCCATCCCACTTCCCATAGAACTGGTGACCATATAACCTCACTGATGCAGATTTCATCTCTGCCGCCATCTTTGTTTCCAAAGCCATTGTCACCAATGCGGAACCTGTGCATGAACAAGAACTCTCCTGAGATATTCTCATCACATATTCAGGAGGATCCGGAACAGTCACTATGCATGGACAATGGAAACGAATGAGGACGTTGGAAGGAGAACTTCTGGGGAAAAAAAAGGTACCTTGGGAGGGGAGGAAGAATTTTTTAGGGAATAGTAAAAGCCCTGAAATGATTATATATATATGGTTGTTATTTCTACAAAAGATCTGTCTCATTAAACTTACAACTAGGGATGAGCGAGAATGCCTCTGACATTTTTGCGAAAATTTCCTCAAACTTCCGATGGGCCTGCAAACTTTCATTGAATCGATTTCGCAGACCCATTGGGAGATCGAGAAAATCATTACAGGATGATTCCCACGGCTGCATTCACTCATGATGAGCACAGCCGTGGTACTTCCATGGAGAATCTCTATCCATGAACACATACTACAGGGCTGCAAGAGCAATCAGGGGAGCGGAGGTCCCAAAAAATTTGATCTCGATAGCCAAATTTACACAGGCCGTTCTCACGTGTTTGGATCACTCAGTCGCTCACTCACCCCTACTTACAACCCCCTCACCTCTCTTATCTAACTACTGGTTTTGGGGTGACCCTAATGGGAAACAGATGTTCAGGGACTGTGTACGCCAACGTCTCTCAACCTTTTTGAACCCTTAAAATAACTTTCAGGTCTCAGGGAACCCCTTTTATAATTCCTATATCCACAGATCACAGTAAATTAGTGTAATGGTCAGTGGGATGAATTCCTCTTACATTGCTGGCCGTTAGCCGAATAGCCAAAAACATCATTGGGGTCACTTATACTGACCTAAGAAGCACAAACTGCTAACTGTTCAAGGAACCCCCAGCAACCTCTGGAGGAACCCTGGTTGAGATACACCAGTATTCTCTCCAGATTTTTTTTAAGCTGGGTAGGAGGAAGCTGTAGGCGAGTGGCTGCCCCTGTATTGTGACCCAACTTTTTAGTAACCACCCAAAAACTTGCAGGTTGCTACTGAAAAAAGCTGGGCGGTGCGCACAGTTAAAAGGGGCCGGGGAGAACACTGATCACTACTGTAAGGTATCAAAATTTATTTTCAGTACCCTCTTAACCAGGGGTGTAGTGGGGCAGGCACGCTGTACCCTCACTTTTTTCGGGGAATGAGGCGTTTACATAACAAGGACGCACTCAGCATTCATAACATTCACTATTACCGTGCCCCCTCTTCTATTTCTACCGCTACACCCCTGCTCTCAAAGCGTACCTAAACTCAGAAATTTCACTTTACATAAAAAGGTAGACAACCTTTTTATGTTAGGTTAAAATTCTGTTTGTTTTTGTTTTTTTTTTTTAAGTGAAACACCCTTTATATTAAAAAAAAAAAAAAAGGGTGCAGCACAGCTCCCTAATTCTCAATCACCTAGGCAATCGAGAATGAATTGGAGCGCAGCCTGCCGGGATACCTACGTCATGCATCGCGGGAGGCTGTTGGGCCCTCCTTCTGCTAATGCCGGAGCATCCCAGGCATGAGCAGTAGGAACCTTTCCGCGCAAAGAAAATAATTTGCAGATCATGCGCAGTGAAATCGGCAAGTTTTTTTTCCATCCTTTGTCACCCAATCTCGTGCCTGGGCTCGGGTGACGTAGGAAGAAGAGCAGAAGAAGGTGGCGCCTGGAGCGCCAGTTCCGGGACGACGCAGGACACCCCTGGATAGATTGGACCGCCCCGCGGAACTGAAGAGGTGTTTTTGTTTTTTTTTGGCAGTTTTCAGTTTAGTTCCTCTTTACAACCCGGGATTTGACCAGCTAGGTCAGATCTAAGAGCTAAGCACACTTTTGTGATGTTATAACACGCAGTGCATCACAAAAAATAGTATTGTGCTATCCTGTGTTGTGTTGCATTGAAATCAAAAGATTTTTTTTTTAATGGTTCTGGAACATTCTGATTTTTTAACACCTAACGTGCAGTAATAATGGAAGGATTTGACTTGTACAGACATGACGAGTTTGATTCTGTCGCTGGAGATCGCTGCGCGGGATTGTTGCCATGGCAGGTACATGCTCACCAGCTTCCATGGCGGCACTCCCTCGACGGGCAAGGTGTTGCTGCAGGGGCATGGGATTTTGCAGCGTTGCCATTGGTGGCGGATCAACATTGTGGGAACTGGCAGAACATTATATATCATTTAAAGTGGTCTGGTCACCAACACGGTCTTTAGGTTGATCTGAGCCGCCGGTCTGGCATTCAGCCATACAGAATGTCACCCCCATAGGAAAAGATAAATGGAATGTTATAGTGAGGATTACCAATGCCTGGTGTTACATGACCACAAGTCTTATAATCAAGAAATGAATGGCTGCTGATTTTGAACACCCAATGACACTTTCAGAACCAAGGGGGGTGCTGCATTGACAGGCCCCAGCCAGGAGCCATTACATTTCCCTCTATACACCCACAGAAAGCACCCCCTGCCATGGCACACTTACCTTTAGAGATAACCTGCACCAGCTCCTTCTCCTCCTCAGTCAGCTCTCCCTTCCTAGGCGCCATGCCGCTTCCTCCTGCCGAACTGTAAATCAGCTGTGACAGATACAATGTATCCAGTTATCACATACACTTCCTCTCACGCTGCTGTACGTCAGCCACAATCCGCCATTTTTACTCCTGGCAGCCCTCAATGTGCTAAGCACGCCTACGGCGCAGTCCACTCAACCGGGGGGAGCCTACTTTAGATATCCCACGTAATACTGTAAAAAATGAATTCCTAATATAATAATATTGTGTTTACTATCGTGCACTAATTATATTGTATTAGTAGAGAAAGTGGGGATTGAGAAATGACAAGGTTGTGAAAATGCTCCCCCTTTTTCCTCAGGCGCAGTTGGTATGGCCCTCGAAGCTGTGCGCACTGCTGCTGGCTGCCAGTGAGAGTCAGTCGTAGAGGCGGCTGTCCTTCAGTGGTGTCCTATTGTCTGCTGGTGACAGGGAGACAGCCCGAGCCGCACAGGTAAGAGCACCTGTCATACATAGATACCCTGTGCACTGCTACAAGACCAAACATTGCCACCCATGCCAGGCACATTGGGCTATGCCACCCTGGACCGCCTGCCATTGGCTGCTGTGTGTGTGGGATGCCAGGGAATGGCAGCTTTATTACTCCTTTTATTATTATTATTATTATTACTATTTTTTTTTTATTGGCTTTGTGTGGTTGCTGATGATTTGCAGTCGCCCCACAACGGCAGCGCTTTATCAAATTATATTAACTGCGAGCTGTGTGTCATCTTTTGATGGGAAATGTTATCGTCATATCATCTGTTTTTTTTAATTTTTTATTCATTATTATTATTTTTGGGTTTTTAACATTTTTTTGTGTTTTATTTATTTTTGTATTTTTAATTAATTTTTTATTTTTATTATTTTTTTTTTGTATTTTATTTTTTATTATTATTAATAAGGTTGTTGTTGTTGTTTTTTATTTTTTTGTGTTTTAATTATTTTATTTATTTTTTATTAATAAATATTATTATTATTATTATTAATAATTTTATATTTTATTTTTTATTATTTAATATTTTTGTATTTTATTTTTATTATTTTTTTTAATTTTTATGAAAGTTTTTTTTTTTTTTGTATTTTATTTTTGATTGTTTTTTTTTAATTTTGTTTGTATTTTATTTTAATTATTTTATATTTATTATTAATAATATTATCTTACATGGAACTTTTTGTTTTGTGTTTTTTCCTTACAATTAATTTTTTTTATCTTATATTGTCTTTTTTTTTTTAATCCTTCATAATTTTATTGTTATTAATATTAATGACACCTGTAACTTTTTCAGACCCCCATGTTGTTGGACTTTTAATCCAGTGACACAAGATTATTATCATCAAACTATTACTGTAATTATTTTTATGTAAATATATCAAATAAAAATCTTTGGCTGAACTTCATTTTATAATTTTTTTTAAATCTAATATTTTGATTGTTTTTATTTTTTTATTTTTAATATGTTTTAAAAATATGTTATATATATATTTGAAACTCCACTTTTTAATAATGCTTTTTTTGGGGGGTTGCAGTGCCTTTGCCACCTCCTCACACAGGAAATGCTGCTGCTTGGGAAGCTCCTTTTGGAAAGAATAGAGGGGCTGCAGGGAGTGGTACTAGTACTGCCAGCGCTGCGTAATATGTTGGTGCTATATAAATCCTGTTTATTGATAATAATAATAATAACAGCTGTCACATGTGCAAATGCCTGTTCTTTTTGAACCAGCGCTGCCGGGCACGTGTTCAAGCAGCTGGCAAGGTTGCTGGGGGTTTGTTGTACATTGAGCAGTTTGCACCTCTCAGGTCAGTTTAGGTGACACCAATTATATTTTTGTCTGTGATCTGTAAGGGTGACATTCTTCCCAATAGCCAGCAATGTAAGAGGAATTCTTCCCACTGACCACCACACTAATATACTGTGAGCTGTGTATATAGTAGTTATTGAAGACCTGAATGTTATTTCAATGGTTCCCCCATGGTAAAAGGTTGAGAAACGCTGATTTAGGAGCAGGAAGCTTGTGGTACACTATGGTGCTTTACAACACAACTCTTAATGTTCTTTTAATAAGTTTATTGCAGGATTAATGTATCTTTAGATTGTAAAAGTATTTGTTAAACCTGCAGGAAGCCATATTTGCTTGTTCACACCTTCAGTCTGTTCTCTTTGCCCATTTCTTTTACAGAATAGTGATGGTGAGAATTTGTGGTTGGTGTGAGTGGAATTCTGCTTGGATAAAATAAAGGGTTATTTTATTTTGTAGAATTATAATGTGCATGGTAAGCCTGCACAGTTATCATTTCATTATCAGCCGTGCATTATAGGTGGACGAACGTGAAACCCCATTGAAGTCTAATGGAAACGAATCTTGCTTTTTAGATTGTCCTGTTCAATTTTCTTTACTAATAGGCTAACTACTGTAAAAGAAAAAGACAAGAAGATATGCGGGGTTTTACATTTTTAGCTAAACCCTTTTCAAAGCAAAGACAGAATGGGACAGGATATGGGATGGCAGAGAGTGTGTACGTTCCCCTTACTTTTTATAGCAACCCCATGTCTTCCCATAACATTGGGTATCCAATTGTTGAGAGAGAGGATTTCTTCCCCACAAATGTGAGAAAAAGGCCGTACCCCTCAACAATGGGATACCCAATATTGAGGGACAGGGATTCCTCCTGGCATTCAGCCTTTCAAAAATGATATAGGATCGCCAACCTTTTCGGACCAGCGGACCACTAAATTTACCGGCTCTGGACCGCGCATGCGCAGAGAGCTGGGTGTCACTAAAAGGGGAAGAAACCGCCCCCATAGTGACGTCATGATGCCAGAACCTGTCCACTCTCCCATCGCAGATCTGAGCCTGTCCAGAGACACAACTACAACAGTCCTGGGAGCCGTATGGGGAATGTGGTCCATGGCTCTGGCCGGTGCATCACCCCAGCGGAGTCCTAATCCTGACCTTGCTCAGGGGCGCACCAGAGCCGCAGACCGAAATTTTCTCGTAGACCACTGGTTGGCATCCGCTGATATTGGGGTTTTTTGGTGTGATTATGCTGAAATCTGGAAGCTTTTTCACCCAGGGGGATTAGTATCAGTACCCCATTCCCTGAAATGTTTAATAAAAAAACACAATATGGAGAAATTTGAGGCAGCAAAAAGGCACCATTTAGAAAAGCTTATTTTATTATTTATTGCCATCTACCCATTTGCTGCTTTCTTTCATTTTCAGACTTTGAGCTGCTATATCATAAATAGAAAACTAACATTTTTCCTATACTTCAGCCTTTCTCAACATATTTAACCTAGAGGAACCCTTGAGATGACTTTCAGGTCTCCAGGTAACCCCTTCTATAATTCCTATTTCCACAGCTCACAGTATATTAGTGTGGGGGTCAATGGGAAGAATTCCTCTTACATTGCTGGCCATTGGGAAGAATGTCACCCCTACAGATAGCTAAAAAGATCATTGGTGTCACTTATACTGACCTGAGAGGTCCAAACTGCTCATTGCTCAAGAAACCCCCAGCAACCTCTAGAGGAACCCAGATCTATATCTACACATTAAGAGGATGAAGTAACATAAATAGCAGGTGGTGACAGACTAGAGGTATCTACAGCCCTTGAAAGACATTCAACTAATCCAGAATTTATCCACATTTATTTGTATGCATCTCCATGATCCTGGCTAATACCTTTTGCCTGAGCTTGCTTTGCAGAAAATTCATCATCCAGGGCAGCTTCAATCAATCAGAAATGTTCTCTCCAAACCTGCCCAGGTCAGCTTCACTAATTGGCATGATAATTCTCTATAAGATTGGTAGAGATCCAATAAGGAAATTGGGAATAAGGTAACTGATAACCGTGCAGTACAGGTAGAAAGCACAGGAAGTTCCGGCAGGATCATCAGGTTTTTTTTTTTGCACTTATGGAATTGATACAAATAAAGAATTTTGATAAGCAGGGGAGAAAATACGAGTTTACTTTTAGTGTTTACATGACCTTTAAATCAAAGGAACAGCACTGAAACCAGGCAATTATTGTTTCTCAAAGCCGAGGTCAGCAATAGCAGCTTACTTCTGTCGCGTACCTCTTAAGTGGTTTTTCCATGCTATACAGTACATATCCCTCAGGAGGGGTTTCAGGATTCAGGAACATTCCTCTGGGAGGAAGCTTCAGGGCTCACCCGATACATCATTAAAGGAATATATATATATATATATATATATATATATACTTGACAATTCAGCATATGGTGGAGAAATTCTGATGTTACATTAAAATGAATCTGCAAAGCAACCAATACCCATAAATTGTATGCACAGCAAGAAAAAGCCAACTCATTTCTTCCCCTTTCTACCTATTTGTGCTGTCAAAAGGGCTACCAGAACTTTAAAGAGAAGGAGCCATGCATGACTTTAAGAAAAGTCAAGATTTGCATGTAGTACAGAATGTGGTTGTTCACCTTCCTTATCAGCTATAGTCATAGCGCTGTTAATATTCTTTTGCTGACAACTCTATGCACTTCTTATCCTGCATATGTTTTTTTTCTCGGCAAGGATGTCAATTACCTTTATTGTCATAGATGTGCCCCTTATATATTATCATTTTAATACTGAAAAGCTTGCTTCATTATAAGTGCACTTGCCCTATAGTAATCCACTCTCCCGCTTCATAAATCTATGCTTGTTCATATCCAATATGGACGGTTCTCCCATGTGTTCACATTCTAATACTGCAGTAGACACGCATGCTCATGGACTTCTGTGGCACTGCCTCCACTTGGGCCCCATAGAGGTACATCAGGCTGTAATAAAGAGGCATGTCTCCTGCGGCTATGGAAGGTAAATGAACAGGAAAGCCACTGTCCCTTAGATATGGTTGAATTTGGATTTTTAAGATGGGGGGAGCATAAGGAACTCATCAGCCATGCTGCAGTACAAAGAGCATGCAAAAAGAAGAGAGAGTGACATAGATGAGTCTACTGTAGTCTCCCTTTACTGTCCAATCAGAAACAGGGGGAGGGACAAGACCTATAAGCATTGCTTAATGACTGCTGAGAAAAATCAGGTCACCTGCCAGATGGCTGTGCAAGGCTCCGAAATATAAATTCTTTGGCAGGCAAAAAAGCCCCCATAGGTATTTCATATCTGTATTTATCAGTTTACCTTTAAATATTTTGGATGGCGAATTTCCCTGTAAAGCGTTTTTCTTTGTCTTCGAAATGCCAGGCGTTTGGTGAGCTCTCAAATTAATTATCTGGGCTCTGTCGGGAGTCGTCATCACTCTCAGAGCCGGGGGTTCCATTGTTTTAAGTCAAGGCGGAAAATAATTTTCTTTTACTCTTTTAATGATATTTTTAGAGTAAATACAAGTAAGTGGCACTGCAATTTTAAAAAGCATTAGCGGAACAGCAGGGATCTTCTTCTTGGCCGGTGCTAAGATCCTGCTGATCATTCTGCTGGTTTTATTTTGTAAGATCTTTATTGACTATGTTATTATTATTTATGTTTCCGTTTTACAATTGTAATGAGTTTGGTTTATTGTGAAGGCTCGCACTGGAGTATAGAAATGGTTCTGCTTGAAGGGAGGGTATTTTCACATCAGATTTTGAGCTGTTTTGGAATTGATGCCCTGCGTTTAAAATGTGATGAAGTAATCATAGCCATTAGATTGTGAGCCCTTTTGAGGGACAGCTAGTGACATGACTATGGACTTTGTACAGCACTGCATAATATGTTGCCGTTATATAAACACTGTATAATAATAATAACCTTTCCTATTCTTTAGCATGTTCTTCCCTGCAGCTGACCGCCACTCGCTTTATGAGCTAGTCGACACCCAGAGTTATTCAACTTTTTCTTATAAGCCCAGGATGTCATGGACATCCCCCCTAAGTATGTGGTACCACCCTGGCCTGCGAGAATGCTGCAGAGAAAGACACATGGATCACTTTGTGAGCTTCATTCTCTGCAGAATTCAGGAGCACCCATCAGCTTGGGTCAGAGCTGAAGAGAAAGGGCTGAAGATTTCCTTTCCCAGCAAGAGATGTGCTAAAAGAATAGGGGAGTAAAGCTTCTTTAATGGACTATGGGTGTCTTTTGAATGGCACAGTACTTGAATAGCACGCTACTCAGATGCGCTCTTGCTGTATGACCATTTTCCTTATTATTAAGGTGTTTTCCAGGCCTCCTATTGCAATGTGCAAACTTACCTACGCGTCTTCTTCTGTCTCTTAAACCCTCATTACTTACTCACCATTCTATATCCCCCCTTCCATTGTGTGATACTTCCCCCACCTCTTAGATTGTAAGCTCTTCGGGTCAGGGTCCTCTCCTCCTCCTGTGTCACTGTCTGTATCTGTCTTTCATTTGCAACCCCTATTTGATGTACAGCGCTGTGCTATATTCTGAACTGGCGCGAAAAGTGGGAATCTGCTAAGTGAACCTGTCACTACTTTAGCAAAGCCAATATATAAGCCTCAGGGACCACAAAGGAACACTTTGGCACTGTGAGCCGGGTGATGTCCTGCTGCTCCTTTACTGTCCAGTCAACAGGTGAGTCTAGGAAATTGGCAGCTCTTTGTGACCGGACTGCTAGATAGCGTCTCACCCTTTTAGCTAAGAACATGTGTAGTATCTGTTCTTATGAGTTTCGGGTTTAGGAGAACCCTGGTGTAGGGGTGGTTCTACCTGCCGTTTATAATCCCCAGATTGAAATGTACTGGGGGGGGGGTTGCCGCCAGAACTATTTCCTGCTGATAGGGACTGACCTTGCTTGGTCTTGCTAGAGGTTTGAGAAAATAAGCCTGCAGGTGAGAGTGTCAGCCTAGGGGTGCATGAATATTTCACTAGGGGTTCGTGGACCCTTCCACATTTTTTGTACAGTACCTTGGTCACTGTCACTTTTTTTCAAATCTGCCTCTTGGGTTGAGCTTTTGGCTACAACTGGAAGAACTTATATAGCAACCAGAAGGCCAGCCATTGTGAATTGACTTTGCCGCCCACATCACTTATTTTTCCATGCCAATTTCTCAGACTGGTAGGGCTTAAGGTCTTCATGTCCGGCTCGTCTCCACTGTAGGGTTTCCCTTTGGTGGAACCTCAGCCCAGAACATGGATGGATCTGGCTTCAGATGGTCCCCCTTGGGAAAGGGATCTGCCCGGTTTTGGATGGGCAGGACCAAGTTTACAATCCTTGTCCCACCAAGGGCTTTGGGTACCAAGGTGTTCAAGGTAAGGGACCTTTATCTCTTGGGGAATAGGTTTTTGTTTTGCACTGGGTTTCGATATCTGAGGGTGCCCATAAAACAAAAACCTATTCCCCAAGAGATAAAGGTCCCTTACCTTGAACACCTTGGTACATTAAGCCCTTGATGGGACAAAGATTGTAAACTTGGTCCTGCCCATCCAACACCGGGCCGATCCCTTTTCCTAGGGGACCACCTGGAGCCAGATCCATCCAGAAACAAAAACACAAGATTGGCTGAATTGAATTGCATATATATATATATATATATATATATATATATATATATATATATATATATATATATATATATGTAATATACTGTTTTTCCATTAGATGAGAAATTCTTTTTGTATATAAGAAGATGACCAGGGAGAGAGGTGGTAATGCAGGGAGTGTGATCAGCATTGCTAATCCCTTGTTTGACAAATGGGCTCCGGTAACTGGTAACGGCAGGTCACTGGCTGCTAATCGGCTCTGCGCGCTCACACTGTGTATGAACTGAATCCATAGTAACCAGGATGGGGACACGCGATCTGGGAGCGCAAAAATGGATTTCATGTCACCGGCATCTCTGCGAATTGATAATCTGATTCGGAGAAAGGGGCCTCAGACGTTTGAGTGGCGCCATGTGATTTGATTTAAAGTGTATTGATTGGTCCGGGTAAATGCAGCGATCTTAAAATGAATCCATCGATCTGTGAAAATCCAGTTCTTTTAACTGTTTCATGGATGTAGGTTGCTAAACTACTAATCGGGGTGGGGAAAAAATGCCATTAGTGTGGTGCCATTAGTAGGCTGGCTTAATGGCAAGGCCCGGGCACCATCAGTGTCTCGGCACCTAGCAATGTACCTTCACACCCACCAGTGCCTATATAGTTCCAGCCATGACACCATCAAAGTAGAAAAGTTTGAGGGATTAAGCATATAAAATAGTTGGTAAATTCTGAACACAATTACTGGGGAGGCTTCTTTCACTCCAATGGCCCTAATATTGGGTACCGATTTCCTCCTGTCAAGCCCAGCAATAAAGGGAATACTTAACCGCTTACCCCAAAGAGGAGACCTTATTCCACCTACTGAACACAATGATGGGGCACATTTTCTAATTCTGAACTCAATAATAGGACATAAATCCACCTCCTGACCACACTGTACTTGCCCATCCCAATGATGAGGCACCATTCCTCTTGCTGACCCCAGAGATAGGGCTCAGTTCTTCTTGCCAACCCCAATGATAAGGCACCATATCTCTTTTGCGACCCCAAAGATGGAGCTCGGCTCTTCTACTTGCC
>NC_092862.1:142244401-142306008 GCF_032062135.1 Pyxicephalus adspersus
TGGCTCTTCTTGCCCACCACAGAGATGGGGGTTTGGCTCTTCTTGCCCACCACAGAGATGGGGGTTGGCTCTTCTTGCCCACCACAGAGATGGGGTTCGACTCTTCTTGCCCACCCCAGAGATGAGGCTCATTTCTTCTTGTGGATGAGGCTTAACCTTGGCGACCCCAGCAATAAAACTGCATTCCACTTGGTGACCCCAGCGATGGGGCAAGGTTTGTCCCCTCATGAACATGTCTAATGCAGAAGATTTTTCAGGCCATGGTATAGCCTGTCAATATAAGGATGGGTATTAACTGTATAATTCTACATTCCGTTTCACCTTGATCCTTTCTACTTCTTATAGAGGAGAAAAGTGAGATGAAAAAGCAAATCAGTGAAGTGATAATGAACTGTTACTGCTTAGGTCTGGCTTACTGTTTTTGTAGGCATAATTGTACAATTATTTAGGGGGTCACTTTGGCTTCCAGGCTCTCATTGGGTAAGATTCTTACAATTTCTAAATTTAACTTATATATATATATATAACTGTTTCTTTTTTTCCTACACCTGTTACTTAAAATACATAAGTGGAGGTAGAAATTGTTCTGTTTTTCACAGCGTCGTGCTGCTGCAAACTTCTTTATCACGCGAGCGTCTGCCCTGGCCCTGCTGTGCGTGCCTCTTGATACATAATGCAGCAACAATTGCTGCCATCTGCATTGCAACTTTCTGACTTGAAATTTAATTGCAGTGCAGCTGAGCGGAGTCTGTCAGGAAGCAAATTATGAAAAAAAAAAGGAAAGAAAAAAAAAAAAGCCCATTACGCATAAGGATTTTTGCCTCACAGGGAACCATTTTTGTGTTCTTGAATCTCATTCTTTTTTTAGTAACAACGCAAATTACCTAAAGGTAATGAAAATGGTTTTATTGGCAGAAGCTGCAAGATTTTGAGACAAGAGTTTCAAATTGGTAGGCTGGCTTCACTCCAGAGCAATAGTCAATATCCTTGTGGATTTTTCAGAGGGAAAAGGTAAAAGGCTCATGGAGTATACCTGTAATGTTGTATTTCAAAGGAATGAAAAAGCAACACAAAAGGCCACTCGGATTTACAAGGAGCATGCTAATAGGAGAGGTCAGAAGGACAGAGGGATGAACCCTTCATTGCGTTTACTTTTATTGCTTTCCAATCACAGGCTGGTGCTGTGTACCTAGAACTGGATAGACTACAAATCCTCTGACCCCCCTCATATGTATTTCATCCTTAATTGTGTCATTGGTGTTCAGCTTTAAGTTGTGCTTATACTGACAAGGATGAGTGAATAGATTTGCATGTAAGGCGAATCACAATCTTTAATGATTTGCCTACATATAATCATGCATTTTTATTTTGCCTGCATATAATTAAAACGATCTGTTGTCTGAGAAGAATCATACAACTCCAGAAACCAGATCATTTCCATTATTAAATTGTAAAAGCTTCTCCATATTGGGAAAATGTGCATATTATGGTGAAATAATGTGAATGTGTTTCAATGGTTCGCTTTTGTGAAAGTTGATTCAGTCATGATTGCTTGTGCAGTGTTGTTATTGGAGGATGAAGAGAGAAGGGTAGCAATGTTCTTTTTGGAGGGCCCATCAATGACGATCTTCCTTAGCAATGAATGCAGATTGATGATCCACGGGTAAATATATAAAAATCTTGATGGCTGGATGCCTGGGTCAGATCCTCTGCTGGGTTGCTCTTTGCATACAGAGTAATGTACAAGAAATATTCATTAACAGCAAGATGTTGCCCCAAATGTTCTTGGTCTCTGCCCCCTAATGTATTAGATAGACAGAGTGAGGAAAGGTTAAAGTCATATTTACTCCATGCAGTACCCTCATATATTGATGCAAATGCATTGTCAAAGGTCATTTACGTATAGTGTCATACATTTCATCCAAGCATGTAGACCCAACGTGTTTCTCAGATTTGCTTCTTCAGGGTTATGCCCTGGCAAAATGATTTTGTGCTGAGCAGTTCCAGAGATACTCATAAGTGGAATCTCATAAAATCTCAAAGTTGGAGATATTCATAAGTTTTACTTCCCAAAGCTCCGGTATTACTGGGACGCGTTCTATGGGTTTCAGTAAGGTGGACCCAAAAATGTTTCCAAAGGAGATACAAAGAGATATATCCAAAGGTAATATTATTATACAGGATTTATATAGCGACAACATATTACCCAGCGCTGTACAATAAATAGAGGTTGCAAATGACAGACAGACACTGACAGTGACACAGGAGGAGAAGACCCTGACCAGAAGAGCTTACAATCTAGGAGGTAAGGAAAGTATCACACAAAAGGGGGGGATATGGCGTGGTAGGAAGTAGTAAGGGTTTAAGAGACAGAAAAAACTGGGTAGGTGAGATTAAAAAGATGAGTTTTAAGTTCTCATTTAAATCTAAGAGATGTATCCAAAGGGTAATACCTACTAAAAGGATGGGCAACTTGTAAAGCAGTGAAATTTTAAGAAAACTTGGGGCACCCAGGGATTATTAAAATGCAGCGAAGACAATCCCACCTAGTTCACTATCCTAACGAAAAACCTATTTATGCCAATGAGAGAAAGCTATCAGAACACATATTGCATCTCGGGTTTCTTCATATGGAGCTGTTTAATAGTCCAGCAGTCATAGTGCGCATTCTGTCCCAACACCAAAAGCACTTGTGAGTGTTAGACTGGGCCATGGAGCAATAGAAGAAGGTGCCTGGTCTGACGTGGCAGCCCCTGTATTGTGACCCAACTCTTTAGTAACTACCCAAAAACAGCCGGGTGGTTATTGAAAAGTGCTGGGTGTTGCGCCCAGCTAAAAGGGGCTGGAGAGAGCAATTTTTTAGTTTTATTTTCACTTGAGGTCCGCTCGGCACCCCCAGAAAGTGACTAAATGGTAATAGGAAAAGCAAAATATAGTTAAATGTGAAATTGCTTCTCCATCCCCTAGTCAAAGCTCTGCTGTTTCCAAATCTACACTACACTATTATCTCAATTACATCTACTTACATTGCAGGCATAAAATACATTTTATTATATATAAATGATTAATTGGGGGCTTTTATACTTTTTTGGATTTCAAATAAGTTTAGGTGTACTGCTCATCCATAGACATAAAGGTGCTTGCATTCCAGACAATGCTGTTCGGGCCGCCAACATGCTGAAATAGACGAGCACAATGCACCAGACACTGGGATTGCATTATCACGCACTGCAACACATTTCCCTTGGAGATGCATTGCCTTAGTGAGTTGGGATGCAATTAGACATAAATAGCACTGCGACATGCGCAATGGTAATGGAGCTTTACTGCAAAAGCACCTCAACTAATGCATGAATGGACTCTTGATAAAACTGATACACGTTTTCATCATTCCCAAATGTTCTTTAATTTTTCCCTCAGCCCTGCACTAAAGCTATTATCACAAGCTGCATTTGCTGACCTTGACATGGCTAATGGTATGCAGAGGAGGAAGTGTTGGCATCAGCGCTCTATATAAAAGTCCTCTGCTTCCTCTTTGGTCTTCAATGTTTACCTTTTGCATTTACAACCAATATAATAAATGGCTCCAGTGACGTATCCAGTTCAGATGTCTTAAGTGCATAAAACAAATCATTCCAGAGTAGTCTTCTGGGAATAAAAAAAAATTGGGACCTAAATTTGTTCTAGGAAATAAATAAAAGAAGTGGTCTCACGTGAATGACAAATTCACAGTGATAAAAGTTTGCATAAAGCACTGAATTTATTATTTAGTTGATTGATTTTATTATTATTAATATTATTAAACAGGATTTATATAACACCAACATATTACACAGCGCTGTACATTAAATAGAGGTGGCCAATGACAGACAGATACAGACAATGACTCAGGTGGGCCACGGGAGATGACCCTGACCAGAAGAGCTTACAATCTAGGAGGTGGGGGAAGTATCACACAATAGGAGGGGGATATGGAACGGTGGGTGAGTAGTGAGGGTTTAGGAGACAGAAGAAGATGGGTAGGTGAGGTTGAAGCACTGGGTTTGAGGGTTTTTTTTAAATGTACAGAAAGTAGGAGTAAGCCGAATAGGGCGAGGAAGACCATTCCAGAGAGTTGGGGCAGCTCTAGAAAAGTCTTGAAGCTGTGCATGTGATGGTGACGCATAGTGACAATCTATGACTTCCAAGTCAATGGGGAGAACAGACTATCATAGATTACCCTGCATGATAAAGCAAACTCAGAATGGATGAAAACATTTTCCAACTAATAGCAATTAATTTTTAAGAAATCCGTTCCAAATTTGTTTTATCACCCAGGTTCACTCATGATAGTCTGTATTCTCCAGTCTTGGATAGCTTTAATAAATCAGGCCCAGTGGGTATTCAGTGGCAAATGGTGAATGTCTGATTCACTATTATTATTATTATTATTAAACAGGATTTATATAGCGCCAACATATTACGCAGCGCTGTACATTAAATAGGGTAGTCTCACCATAATTCAGCATCTGACTTATCCTGGCATGCCAGCATCATCAAACTGATTCCTGTGAACCCAGACTGTCATTGACATGCTCCCTGGGTTCACAGCGCTACTGTACAAAAAATGTTATTTGCATGACTTTGTGAGCACCACATTGCCACCAGAAGGAAGTGGCAACATTTCATGATATCTTCAGGCAAGCTTGATGCAGCGCTAGGTCCCAGGTTCAGATCTCAACCAGGACACTATCTGCATGTTTGCAGGTTCTCCCCGTGTTTGTGTGGGTTTCCTCCGGGTACCCGGTTTCCTTCCACAGTCCAAAAACATGCAGATAAGTTATTTAGCTTCCTCCAAAATTGACCTTAGACTATGTATGACATAGGTCTATGGTAGGGGCATTAGTCTGTGAGCTCCTTTGTGGGACAGCTAGGAACATGACTATGGACTTTGGACTTTGTCTTTTGGACTTTGTCATGCGAAAACAGAACTTACCAGAGGGTCATGCCAGCTCTTTCAGATGGGTATGGCAACCCATAAAAAGATGTGATGCACTCTTTGGGGCTGATTTAATAAAACTCCCTAAGGCTGGAGAAGATACACTTTCATCAGTGAAGCTGGGTGATCCATCAAACCTGGAATAGATTTCCTAAAAGTCATTTGCTTTTTTTTCATCCTGAACCACATCTGTTCCAGGTTTGCTGGATCACTCAGCTTCACTGATGGAAGTATATCTTCTCCAGGCTTGGAGAGCCATAATAAATTAGGTCCGTTATGTCTACAGGCAAATCATCATCAGCTAGCAAACACAAATCCAAAAAGCTGTCATGAAACAGCAAATAGGAGGGAAAGTTCCCTAGAAGAGCACAACTTATTCAATGCCCAGGTAGCAAAAGGGGTTTTAATATTCCTCTGCTAACCCAACTAACCACTGTTATTAGGAAAAGGCCTTGCCAAAATTCTCCGTAACCTGACTATGAAATATTGCAATTTCAGAGCAGCAGGCTGATGAGGTTATCTCCTTCTATCATCATTTGCACTGATTGGCGGCTCAAACTGCCCTTACCTGCCCCGGACTTATTGTGATCAGAAGGATCCATCACCATGATGGAATCCAGAGCTGAATTTTTCTTTTTCTATCTGCCTCTAGTTCAGCTTTAAGGTTTCCTTTTTTTCTGTTTCTTTGGGAGCTTGTTATTTCTTGGGTTATGTTCGGAAATACGCAGACCGGTCTTCAGTGGAAAACAAGCAATAAAGCTTTGTCATATTTTATCACCGGCAATAAAAACCATCACTTACAGTCTTTATCTTGTATTAAGCATTCCCTGGGCTTCCAGCATAAACACAAGGCGTCATGTACAAATGTGGTCACCTTTCAGTCAGATGTTACTGCCAGGGGACACGGGTCTGACTCGGGACCTGCAGAGGAAAAAGGGGGGGAATTGGTAGTTGGGTTGGGGAGGTTTGGTGGCAGGGGTGGTATGAAGATTGGCAAAGTATATTTATTTATAATTTATTTGCATATTGATTTTACTCTTATTATTAATATTAATAAACAGGATTTATATAGCGCCAACATATTATGCAGCGCTGTACATTAAATAGGGGTTGCAAATGACAGACAGTGAGACAGGAGGAGGAGAGGACCCTGCCCCGAAAAGTGGTCACATAACATATAACAGCATCAGCAGAGGCTGCAACAATTGGGTTTAAAATAATATTTATTGCTTGGCCTAAATCACATTTCTGGCTCCTGCTGTCCTTCATTTTACTCCATGGGCCCCTCGGTGCCTGAAAAAGCTCCACTTTTATTAATAAAAAGCTCTATTTCGGCACCAATTGTTGGCATTGCCTACGCTGAAATGATGTCATCAGTCTGTTGCAGGCAGGAAGAATGTTTCCTCAGTCTTCTCTCCTGCAGTGATCAGACTGCAACATTGTAACTTTGTAGAGGTCACAACAGTGTTCAACCCATTTGTATAAGCTGGGTGTGAAGAAGCTGCACTTGTATTGTGACCCATCTTTTCAGTAATCACCCAAAAATAGCCGGGTGGTAAGTGAAAAGTGCCGGGTGGTGCACCCAGATAAAAGGGGCTGGGGATAACACTGCACAAGGTTAGAGGTTGCAGCAGGGGCTGATCTATGTCAGAGATTTGCAAATACAAAACTGCGTAAGGCCAGGATTTATATGTTTCTGGACCTAGATGGTGACTCTGCATGATGCCTGAGCAAAGATGGATCAGTTCTTCTAGAGAGTAAAGCAGATGAGAGTATTGTGATTTGTAAAAAAAACATAGAATGTTACACAATATTTAGCTTCCTGTGAGTATCAATTCATCTAAGCAGGTCTGATATGATGGAAGGTACATCTTTTATTTTAGGATGCTGATGCCATATATTGTTAGCAAAGGTTACACTTCTCTGTGTTTAGATTAAGAACAAATATGTGTCATCAACCTCCTAATAAAAATGTAAGTTGATATAGATCACTCAATTTGGATAATGTGCCTAAGCCCTTGTTTCCGAGTAGGGACAATTTATGAGAAAATGTAAGGACAGAACAGTAGGCTACTTGCGGCACAGAAAAACTTTTAGGTATTGTATGACAATAAAAAATCATTTTTATTAAATATACAAGAATTATAAAAACATAAAAAATGGGAGTAACAGAGGTAAATAGACCCATGTGTGCTTCTGACCATTACATTACAGTGTTGATAGTATGCCCAATCAAGAATACAAGCAATATATGTATATCAATATTCGGGTGTAGACCCAAATAAAGAAATATTGAGGTGCTTTTTATGGGTTCAGACAGCGATAATTGTTGGGCGGCTCACTGACTCATGTATCATGGGAAGATTCATTAAGGTTGTTACAGAATATTCCTTATAGAAAGGGTTCAAGAAGGGTAGGATTTCACAACCAATACCAATGGAGGTCTGGATAGGTTATACGTTGATAGAGGAAGGCAAAATGAAAGGATGAAACCTAACATGAATCAATTGATATAGGGAATGTCTCCTGATTCCAGTAGTTGAATTCAACTTCAGTTAAGTAGACGTGTACTCCAAATAGGGAGGTTTTTTATATGTCCAAGGAGTATGGAAGTAGTGAGCCCGCTGTGGTCGTCCAGGCAAAGGACGGTGGTCGTCCCCTTTGCCCCGGACGACCACAGTGGGCCCACTACTCCCATACTCCTTGGACATATACGTTTTTTATAACTTATCCAGACCTCTATTGATATTGATTGTGAAATCCTACCCTTCTTTACCCTTTTTATAAGGAATATTTTCTGAAACAACCTTAATGAATCTTCCCATGATACATGATTCGGTGAGCCCCTCAACAATTATCGCTGTCTGAACCCATAAAAAAGCACCTCAATATTTCTTTATTTGGGTCTACATCCTACTATTGATATACATATATTGCTTTTATTCTTGATTGGGCATACTATCAACACTGTAATGTAATGGTCACTATTATCCCCTGAAGACGCCCACATGGGCGAAACGTGTTGGGATGAGACCCAAATTCTCTGTCTCTTTGATTCCTGATACACGTTTGTAAAAACTTTGTTGAAGGATACAGTGTATTTACCTCTGTTACTCTGTTTTCTCTCTGTGTTAAGTTTGTGCCTGGGTTTTGTGAACAAAGAAGTGGAAGAAGTCCTATCATCTGTAAATCTGTAATCTCCCTTTATTAAGGAGGTCACCATTTACTCTCAAAAGTATGCTTTACCCATTAAAACAAAGAATGAAATATTGATACTCTTGCACCATGAATAAAAACAAAACTTGTACTGATTTTTTAAAAATAAACTTTGATATTGTAATTACTGGGGATATAAATAAAGTTTGAAGGTAACCCATTGCATTAGTGCTGAATGACCATATTTGGTTGATGACATCACCAGGGATTCCCTGCTCTGTTATTTGCCATCAGATACAGCTGACACAATTGAAGCCCATGCAGTGCAACATGGGTTACCAGTTCATCAATATTGAATCCATCAAAGTTCTATTGGGTCTGTGAAACAGTGATCCAGCAGGATTTATTCCTGGTTAGAAAATGTGTTCATGCAGCTTTAAGTTG
Organism: Pyxicephalus adspersus; assembly: GCF_032062135.1. Lineage (NCBI taxonomy): Eukaryota > Metazoa > Chordata > Amphibia > Anura > Pyxicephalidae > Pyxicephalus > Pyxicephalus adspersus. The sequence continues at coordinate 142,252,980 of NC_092862.1, forward strand.
GATTAGGATTTATTGCAGATTTGTATTCTTCATGTGCTTGTAATGCACACTGCTTTCAAATCAAGCTTTAGCCTGCTCCCCTCTGCTGATTCTGAACAAATCTAATTTAATAATGGTATTGGCTGGGTGACACTTCCCATCTGCCAGTTATTAAATCTGCCATTCCCAGAAATTGGGTATCTGTTGCACACAGCCACTGAGAAATAAGGGGACATCTGCCGTCACTAAAATCATGCTTTGAAGTGCAACAGCATGGGGATTGTTCTTCAATTCTGCCCTCCAGACTTTGTTTTATTAGGGGTGCCCTCTGGTCTCCCCTTTGTTCCGGCTACCCTCTGGTCTCCCCATTGTTCCGGCTGCCCTCTGGTCTCCTCCTTTGTTCAGACTGCCCTCTGGTCTCCTCCTTTGTTCGGCTGCCCTCTGGTCTCCCCTTTGTTCGGCTGCCCTCTGGTCTCCTCCTTTGTTCTGGCTGCCCTCTGGTCTCCCCCTTTGTTCCGGCTGCCCTCTGGTCTCCCCCTTTGTTCCGGCTGCCCTCTGGTCTCCCTTTTGCCAAGGCTGCCCTCTGGTCTCCCCCTTTGTTCCGGCTGCCCTCTGGTCTCCCCCTTTGTACCGGCTGCCCTCTGGTCTCCCTTTTGCCAAGGCTGCCCTCTGGTCTCCCCTTTTGTTCCGGCTGTCTTCTGGTCTCCCCTTGCACAGTTGTGTAAGTTCCTCCCCTGGATTGAAATTTCTTGCTTTCACTGCACACTGTGAGCATTAGAAGTTGCAAGAAGTCAGAGCCCACCTAATGGGGGAGCAATCAGTATTCTTTACTACTTTTTTTTGGCGATGCTTGCTATAGGTAATGGAAAGAATGAATTAGACACACAGGTGCCAATAAAAAATCTGGGTAGAAATTCAGTTCTTTCTGATCTGCAGTTTGTTTTTATGGAAAGGGACGCTTATTGGGCCCTTGCACACCTACACATAACCTATATGCATACGAAATAGGATCTTCGTGAAATCTGTACTTCTATTGACAGAGTTGGTGATGACATTAATAAATTCTGTAGTGATGTTTTTAGTACTCAGACCCCTCATATTGGTCCTGACCCTCCATTAGCATTTGATTTAAGACCTGTGGTGAGGTTGTAGTGCAGTAGTTACCTGCAGCAGCCCCATGGTAAATGAATAGGGGTGGCAGTGAGTGGTATAGTACTGCTCCAAGCTGCTCGCTGTCGAATCTGCAAACACCAACATTGCAGTTTGGGGTTTGAGCAGTTATAAGATGCTGGCCACCAGGAGCCACACAGACCCCTGGGGACCCCCCTGTTTCATTGAGACCCATTTTTTTCTTTAAATTGTATGTAAACCCTAAAAAAAATTTTTGTTTGTCCTTTTGGTTCTGAAAAATATGCCTTTGAAGCATCCTCTAATAAGCCATTGCTGCTTCTTCTGCAAGAAGTTCAGCTGTCCTGTGCACACTTCTCGTGTCATAAGATCTTGGAGGATTCTGATCATGGAGCTACATGGCAGGGATTTAGTTATTTAACAAAATAATAACTAGGCAGGGCTGACACTTCAGTCTACAACATCTTGAGAGCTGAGTGCATTTCTCCTATGCAGAGTCTGTAAAATGATAAAGCATGCGTGCACTCTACAAGAGAATATATCTTATGTGCACGGTGTGTGGTCCGGGTCACCTGTCAGTGTGACATGTCTTCAGGGGTTTCCATTATATTGTCCTTTTTGTTTTGTTTCTCGACATGTTTCAGACACAATGACGGCTCGCTGTCACTGTACAGGGCGGCCAATACTCAGCTGTTTATTTCTGCTGGGTCGGCTACAAAAAATGCTTCATCTGCCCAGAGGCTGCTGAAGTTCTGAGTAACCTTCCAGACATACCGTGGCCTCCACCCCACCTTCCTCTCTTTATGCTCCCTCCAGATCTTCCATGCTAAATATATTTCAATATGTGGCAAGGTCAGAGTTACCTTAAATCGTGCAGGGATTAAGCGCCCCTGTCAGGTGTTATGGCTGTAATGATTTATTATTAATAGGGATAAATCTAAACAATCCCGTCTGCTTTGCACTCCATACTTGATGGCAGATTAATGGAGTTTATACTGTACAGGGCTGCAGTGACAACTGTGTAAATGAAGAAAACATCTCCCTATCTAAACCACAGGAAAAAACAAACTGATTTTTTTTTAAATCTTCTCTCTTTCATTTTTTTTTCTTATAAATTAATATTCATCATTTAATTTTGGGGCAGTTCCTACTTGTACATGAACTTTGCTCTCCAAGAGGGAAGCTGCAAATTAAAGTTTGGATAATTGTTCTAGGTCTTCTCTGCATGGCATGTGGCTGCTTGGCTGGTTATGTAAAATAAACCCATGACCAGCATGCCATGTAAGTCTGCACTAAGGGTCAAGTTGACTCCTCAACCTACCCTGTTTTTTACCCTGTAGCCGTGACACAGCAGCTCAGCTCACCCTGTTCCCTCTTACAACATCTCATGTGCCCCAGGTTCTTCTACCCAGCAGTGACTTAGCTTATCTTCCTCTCCTAGAAGCACAGTTTACCCTGCTACTCTTTCCCAGAAGTGACTCAAAGCCTTTTACTTGTCCTGTTCCCTCTCCTATCAGTAACTCATCAGCTCAGCTCTCCATGATCCCCCCTCCCAACAATTACTTAGCACCCCAGATTGCTCATTCCCCCCACGTAGCAGTGACTCCTTGGCTCACCCTGTTTCTACCCCAGCAGTAATTCTGCAGCTCAGCTCACCCCGATCCCCCTTCCAGCAGTGACTTGGCAGCTCATCTGGCCCTGCTTCTCCTACACAGCGGTGACTTATCAGCCTATCCCCCTCTCCCAGTAGCTCCACTCTCCATGATGCTCCCTCTCAGAAATTACTTAGCACCCCAGATTGTCCTGACCCCCCTCCTAGCAGTGACTCAGCACCCTGGCTCACCCTGTTTCCACCCCAGCACTGATTCTGCAGCTCAGTTTGCTCTCTTACCCCTTCCAGCAAACTTATCAGCTTATCCCAGCTCACTTCACCCTGTCACCTCCTCCCAGCCGTAACTCAGCACCCCAGCTTGCCCTGATCCCTTTCCTAGCAATAACTCTGCAGCTCAGCTCACCATCCTCCCACCTTTCCAGTGGAGACCCAGCACCCCCATTTGTTCTGTTTGTTATGGACTACAATGTACAGTTGTGGTGAGCTGCATTGCCATTCATGGTTATTGCCACCAACCGTGCCCATATACAGTTAGGTCCATAAATATTTGGACAACTTTTTTCTCATTTTGGTTTTGTACATTACCACAATTCATTTTAAATGAAACAACTCAGATACAGTTGAACTGCAGACTTTCAGCTTTAATTTAGTGGAAACTAAAGCCTTTTTTTACACAATCACTTCATTTCAGGGGCTCAAAAGTAATTGGACAAATAAAATGTTCATTTCTAATACTTGGTTGAAAACCCTTTGCTGGCAATGACAGCCTGTAGTCTTGAACTCATGGACATCACCAGATGCCGGGTTTCCTCCTTTTTAATGCTCTGCCAGGCCTTTACTGCAGCGGCTTTCAGTTGCTGTTTGTTTGTGGGCATTTCTGTCCGAAGTTTAGTCTTCAACAAGTAAAATGCATGCTCAGTTAGGTTTGGATCAGGTGACTGACTTGGCCATTCAAGAATATTCCACTTCTTTGCGTTAATACAGCCAAAGCAACCCAGGAGATTATGTTTTGGGTCATTGTCCATCTGTATTATGAAACGCCTCCCAATCAATGTGACTGCATTTAGCTGGATTTGAGCAGACAGTATGTCTCTGAACACCTCAGAATTCATTGGTCTGCTTCTGTGTCACATCATCGATAAACACTAGTGTCCCAGTGCCATGGCAGCCATGCACACCCAAGCCATCACACCGCCTCCATCATGTTTTACAGATGATGTGCTATGCTTTGGATCATGAGCTGTCCCATACTTTGTTCTTGCCATCATTCTTGTAAAGGGTGATCTTGGTTTCATCTATCCAAAGAATGTTTTTCCAGAACTGTGCTGGCTTTTTTAGATGTTTTTAGCAAAGTCCAATCTAGGCTTTCTATTCATGAGGCGTATGAGTGTCTTGCACCTTGCAGTGCACGCTCTGTATTTACTTTCATGCAGTCTTCTCTTTATGGTAGACTTGGATATCGATACGCCTACTTCCTGGAGAGTGTTGGTCACTTGGTTGGCTGTTGTGAAGGGGTTTCTCTCCACCATGGAAATGATTCTGCGATCATCCACCACTGTTGTCTTCCATAGACGTCCAGGTCTTTTGGCGTTGCTGAGTTCACCAGTGCTTTTGTTTCTTTCTCATGATCGACCAAACTGTAGATTTTGCCACTCTTAATATTGTAGCAATATCTTGGATGGGTTTTTTCTGTTTTTGTAGCTTAAAGACAGCTTGTTTCACCTGCATGGAGAGCTCCGCATGTTGTCTGTTCACAGCAAAATCTTCCACATACAAGCACCAACCCCCTCTCAAATCAACTCCAGGCCTTTTATCTGCTTAATTGATAATGACATAACAAAGGAATTGCTCACACCAGCCCATGAAATAGCCTTTGAGTCAATTGTCCAATTACTTTTGAGCCCTGAAATGAAGTGATTGTGTCAATAAAGCCTTTAGTTCCTCACATTTTTTACAATCGTTTTGTTCAACCCACTGAAATAAAGCTGAAAGTCTGCAGTTCAACTATATCTGAGTTGTTTCATTTAAAATAAATTGTGGTAATGTAGAGAACCAAAGTTAGAAAAAATGTGTCTCTGTCCAAATATTTATGGTCCTAACTGTATTGCATCAGTCCACAAAACCCAAATGCTTTATCTAACATTCACAGCCCACACATAGCCCCTCACAGGGTCCGTAGGAGAGCAATACACTTTTTTAAAGACTTGCTTTTGCCTTTTTTTTTTTTACATTCAAGGGTTAGGTCAAAGGTTGAGTTTATTATAAGGCAATGATAATTGTTTGGTTATTGGCCACATGACCTGCATGGGTTCTTACCCTGTAATTCCTTCCCTGTCAGTAATTCCCTAATTCTGAGCTCATTGCTGGGTGTTCTATGCAGCTTTAAATAAATCGTTTTGTCTTGTTGTTGTTGTTGTGAAATAAGTGAGACTTCGCTGAGTTAATATTTACAGCTCACATTTACAAATATTTTTCTCTTTGTTTTGTTTGTCATTTACAAGTTTACAACCTCCGCAGTCACCGTTCTTTCACTCTTCTTTCACTCAGCTTCACCAAAATATTTGGACAGCTCTTGGACATGTCGTTGGTCTCAAGGAAAGCTGTTTGTGTTTCTGCGGCAAACATTGCCGACACAATGATGACGCATTCTCTCCTTACTGTGCTGGAAAATCTGAAAATCCCTCTGATGCCCTGATAGAGCACCGGCCAAAATAATAAATGAGGGAGATGAATATATCCAACTAACAAGGTTTTATATCTGTATCAGATTCCAGTAAACTGAATGCCTTCCCTTCCTGCAATATTACTGAATATTACATGCTAGATAAAGGAAAAGCCACATGTGTTGCTGAGTTTATTTGGATTTAAAAAGAATTGTATCGCCATTACCAAAATTACACACATTTACCACCAAAACCTTACTACTCCCTCTAGATCATATCCCAAAATTGTTTATTTTGTACCTTGTTACTGTAGTAGGAAACAAGTTTTATTACTCTTTGTGACATCATTACCATTTACTTCCAGGAACTGTTGGAAACTCTTAATGATGAAAGCAAAGCCCCAGAACTACATCTTCCAGGAGCCTTTAACCTACATATTGGGTCTGATTTATTGGAGCTGGGTGATCTAGCAAACCTGGAATGGATCAGGTCCTGGACTGGAAACATTTGGCAACAAATAGCAATAGATTTTTTACAAATCTATTCCTGGTTTTCAGGATCACCCGGGTTATCAAATGAAAGTCCATTTTCTCCATTTTTGATATTCTTTAATAAATCAAGTTCATTGTTAATGCAGTGCTAACACATTGTAGAGGAGCACACAATGCACCAGTACACATATACCATGCACTGTGGTGCACTGCATTGCTGAAAGGGTTATGTTGTGGTGCGTTGAATGTCTATAAATAATGACTGGGCTGCAATAATGTGTGATTGGGCTAGGGCAGCACTGTGGCTCAGGGGTTGGTACTCTTGCCTTTGCAGTGCTAGATCCTAGGTTCAAATCCCGGCAAGGGCACTTTCTGCATTAAGTTTGCAGGGGGAAAGCATACAAACTCCATGCAGATAGTATCCTGGCTGAGTTTTGATCCTGGATCCCAATGCTGCAGCGCCAGTGCTATCTATGTACCATCTATGTCCATCCCAGCAGACAGCAAGACCTCATATGGGTTTCATTATAGCTGTGTAGAGGACAGGCTAACCTTGTGTATGAGGAAAAAGGCACAGGGGCCCATGTGCACAGAGACAGTGGGGCCCTTGGTTTCACTGAAACTGATTTTTGAACTTTGTAGGGGCAAGAAATAAAAAAGTGATCTTCTTATTGCATAACCTTTAATGCAAGGACTGTTTTTGATCTGGGCTTTGTTATTGGTGCTGGGAATATCACATTCTATGAGTGACAAGGCACAATGTGTGAATGATCTATATGGAGGGAATGCGTTCCGGGAAGCCGTTCCAGAAATATATACATGGGGGGGGGGGGGTTTGTCGGGGTGGATGACTGATAAGAATGCATTGTACTGAATGAGCTGCAAGCTCAGGGAAAGTTTTCTGCCTTGTAAAGAATGGGTGGCATGCAGTGATATTGGACTGATGGATTGATGGATCTTATTCAGTCCTTGTACACTGAAATTCAATTTTTACTGGGGACTCTGCCAGTGCTAACAGTCAGAGCAAAATTGTTTCAGTCTTTTAAAATCTGCAAGTTTAATTAAAAGTCTCCCAATAGTCCTTCTGCATTGCCCCCCCCATCACATGTGCCCCCCTTTCGTGACTACAAGTTACCCCGGCATCATCCACTGATGTCACTATACAGTTGGCAGACCAGAGCAATGATGTGCACCTAGACAGGAAGTAGTTTATGTGCAATGCAACAATTTAAATAAAAAATCTCAACAAATTTCCTTTTGAAGCCAGAACATCTGGGAAATATAAAAAAACTCATAGTAATGCAATTCTGTAATGCTCCAATACATCATTAAATGTAAGCAGTCAAAACCCCTGCTTCTTGCACTCCCTGCACAGAAGAGCTGGAGAGTGAGAGAAGGAAGCAGTACAAAAGTAGAAAGGAGCCAATCAGTGTTGGCAAGATGTATGTTGATAGGAGCAGAATGACAGAGAGGCAGTTTATAGGAGCAGAATGACAGAGAGGCAGTTTATCACCATGTTGCTCCTCATTTTACAGTCCAATTACAGGCTTCGGACTTGTTCAGGACAAACTGGGATCAGAGGTAGGGAGTTGAATAATGCTAGCTGTCAGACTGAGGGCATCTAGTGGCAGCAAAAAGTACTGCAGTTGAATCTTATCCATTCACATGCTATGAACTTTTCCAGGACAAACTGGGATCAGAGGTAGGGAGTTAAAAAATGCTAGCCGTCAGATTGAGGGCATCTAGTGGCATAAAAAGTACTGCAATTGAATCTTGTCTAATTAGAGGTTATGTATTTGTCCAGGACAACCTGGGATCTGAGGTAGGGAGTTGAATAATGCTAGCTGTCAGACTGAGGGCATCTAGTGCCAGAAACTAAGTACTTCAGTTAAATCTTGTCCAGTTACAGGGTATGTACTTGTCCAAGATAACCTGGGATCAGAGGTAGGGAGTTAAATAATATTAGCTGTCTGACTGAGGCCATCTAATGGCAGAAAAAAGTACTGCAGTCGAATCTCGTCCATAAAAGTAAGTAATGCTGAAAAACCTATGTTAAATTTTATCATTTAATGAGCTGGTAATTTTTATCCTGATAATGTTGGCTGTAGTTCTGCTTTAGTAATATGATGACTAATATAAAAGCCGGTCCCTGGGTTTATCCTCAGTACCTGTCTCTTGGAATAAATCCAATCCTCATGAAACCTTTTATAAAGTATCGTCTCTAGCCACAATGCATTAGAACAAACCAAAGCCTGGAGGGAGAGGTGGGGTTAGTCTGACATGAAGAGGCTGGCGGTGGAAACATTGTGTTTCTGTGAAATAACTTGAAAGGTTTTTTTGTTGTTTTTGTTTCCCTTGTGGACTTATTAGCAGAATTTAGCGGCTCCTTCTGGCATAAGGAGAGAGCCGGGACAAGCACCTTACACAGCTTGACCCTGATACTCTGGAGCAGATTAGAGGACATTGAACTGTGAGCTAAATATAGCCGCGTACAGATGCTCCTCTCCTCGAAATAATATTCCGGCAGCAAAGAAACTTGTCATAAGAAAAAAAACCCCGTACATTAAATTTCCTTGTCACGCACGATGCTCGCACTTCTCACGCTGCGTAAATCCTTCACTTTGCTGACATTGGTAAGGCTGCTCTTCTATATATAATGCTATTTAATACCTATTTTCATGTGGTATATATCATTGTTCTATCAGTACATATGTGAACAAAATATCTTTTTCTGCTGTTTTTAATACAGCAACAGAAAATACGTCTGAGATATTTTTCCCCCTGAAGAAGCGGGTTTTGTTCCCCGAAACGCGTCGGGTTTAAGTCAAATATCTGACTGCTACTTTCTGAAGTTTTTTTTTGTCCATTTTAACATCCAATCATTATACTAAGAAGCTTTGTCTAAGAATGGATATGTCTCAAACATTGTGTGTTTGTATTGTTTGTACTTTTTGTAAGTTTTTGATGTACATTGAAAGAGTAATTTATTTAAAATTTGTATGACAATTTTATACATTTCTGATTAGTACCACTGAAACACCCTGCTTCCTTTCAAGCCCATGGTTTAGGTGATTGAAGGTTTTTGTCTATTTATTTATTTTCTGACATTTGTATACAGCGTTGGCAGATGTGGGGGTGCTCACTCAACTACGTTAGTGCCTGCTTTCAGGTTATTACTGCTATTGAGGTCAAGAGAACAAGGCACTCCAAACAAAATGGACCCAGGACCTTGGTCAATATTCTTCCCAGAAAAGTTTTTAACCTGGCTGGGAAGAAGCTGTAGGGGTGCTGCCCCTGTATTTTGATCCAACTTTTCAGTAACACCCCCCCCAAAACAGCAGCCGGGTGGTTACTTAAAAGCTCCAGGTGGTGCGCCCAGCTAAAAGGGTCTAGGGAGAACACTGTTGGTGTTCAAAAATTAAATGAGCACCTTTCCCCGAAAGTGGGGGCTGTTATAGCTGCAAAGGAGGGGGGCCAACTCTGTTAACAAATGTAAAGTATAGAATCTCTGCACTTATCTCTCGTTATCACTTAACACCTATTATCAAGAATAATGCTCATCTCCCTTCCTGTTTGCGGGTGGCTACATTGCCTTGCAGATTCCTAAGGAGCTGTGATGTAGCCACCTGTCCACGAGTCCTTCCTGCATAGAACCACAGTCAGACGCCAGCTTGCACATGCAGCCATGAAAAGTGCAAATTAAAGCTGCGCCTCAGCTCCTTCCCCATTCAGTTCAGGGTAGCAGTGCCAAAGGAAGCCAAAGGCTGAGGCTGTAAACATATGTGTTAGGACATCTTTGTAAAACTGCACAAAAGGTCATAAAAAAAACTGAGAGCAACAAAAGAAGTAATAACGCTATTCGGATGCACCTTGCTTGTGAAACTCGTTGTGTAAAACTTGCTTTGTTTTTTTTTTATTGATCTGAAGTGGGAGCTATGAATGGCTTTTTCAGGGGAGGCTTGGAAAACCCCTCCTAGGGCAGTAGAGAGCTACGGGCAGCATTGTGTTCACCTGGGAAGTGTTTGCATATAAACTTTAACATGTCAAATCCCATGGGATATCCGGGGGCAAGAAAGTTGGATTTGCTTGCCAAGCAAGATCACGTGCATGTATGTTGAGTACAGTTGGGGACAGTTTTTTCATTCAACATCAAGGAACCCTTGAAATGAATCAGGTCTTCAGGAAACCCCAGCTATAATTTGTATACCCACAGATCACCGTACATTACTGTGGTGGTCAGTGGGAAGAATGCCTCTTATACTGCTGGCCATTGGGAAGAAATACCAAGGTACCTACTTTTACTAAAAAAACAAGAAAAATAACATTGACTCGAGTATAAACCTAGGGCACAAAATTAATCTGTCACTGCTAATATTCAAATCTGTTCTCAGCCGAATTAGCAATAAAATGAATGTGATTCAATGCTTCCATGGTGTGCCCCCACCTTTTTACTGGTTAATGTATTTTTTTTTTTTTTACTTTGGAGATGGTTATGATGGGTCACTTGCTCTTAAATTACCTTTTGTGCAATTTTGTTGGCCACCAGTAAATGTTGCTCTGTCCTCATTGGAGCTGTGTTACAAACTCCTTATCAATCAGTCTTTAATACACTTTACATGAAGACACAGCACCATCTAGTGGCCCAAGTATAGACCAAGATTTCTTTTCTTTTTTTTTTTAAAGGATGTTTCAATAAATAACAAAAACAACAAAACCACTTTCAAGGTTACAACAAACAAACAAAAACATTCAGGCAAATTCAAACATATTATTAGTTTCCAATTAGCATCTATACCAACAGGAGGATCATTATCCAGGATTCTCAAGTATACCATTCAGTATGTTGAAAAGCATTTACAATCTGGCGTTAAATTGAGCTACACTCTATATATGATTCCTATGTGTTAAAAACATTTCTAACCTTGGTTTACTTATCTAAAGACGCTTCTATCCAAGCCATTATAAAACCATGGTCCAATTTCTCCTTAAAAAGCATCTAGTGGCAGCAAAGTGTTGGTGGCTGTGAGTCTAACCATTTATGCAATATCGTTTTTTTGGCCACCAAGGAAAGAATATCTAACAAATTTCAGCCACCTTTAGTAATCCTGGCCCCATGTAAATTTAATGTACCTAATTTGGCCCATTCCGGGGTCAATGGTATATAATTAACCAAGAAAGTAGTAACATGTTGGGCCACCTCTTAAAATGCATTTTCAGGTAAAAAAAATGTTGGCTTATACTTGAGTATGTATAGTATATTTAAAGTGAAGACTTAAAAATGTTGTAGTAAGGGAAGATTAAAAATAAAGTGATTTTTCATCTGTCTGTTTTAGAAGATTCCCCTTGAGGTTCCCAACTGCATGCTCTTACTAGGACACAAACAACAAAAAACCTGACAGCCCATCTCTGTCCAAAGCTTCACATTGATTTGATGCTCAAGTGTCCACAAACTTTTGGGGTATATTTATAAATAATTTGTATAGTTATTAGTTCAACCAAAATGCTTACTATATTATTCTGTGTAAGTTCAAAGGTAATTGTGCTTTAATGCATTTGAAAGGTATTAGGTAGACACAGACAAATTTACAGATTTACTGGTTTAATTGCAGTAGTCGTTCTAAATTTGTCCACTAGGTGGGGCTGTTTTCATTTACTTCCATAACAATTCACGCCTGTATTCCTTGTTAATAAAATGAACACAGCACCTCCTAGTGGACGGATGAAGTTTGACACCCACTATTAAACCCATGTCTAGTTAACATTATTTATGTACAATGGCCAATCCCTGTTCACAGAGAACAATAAAACAAACACTTTCATTAAATGAATCACTATGCAAATTGTTTATAAATATACCCCATAGTTAGTTCTTTACGTTGTTTAAATGCATGTGGCAAAAATAGATGCAGATTAACTTGTATGTCACTATTTCTGAATGTGTCTCACTGCCTAGAGAAGACGCTCAGACCCTAACTGAGTGCTAATGCCCAAAGTATTTTCTATTTATTCATTTGATATTGGAGACACCTTGCAAATTAGTGATGTCCCTGCTGTACTTTATTTTTGGTTGCTGCGCCTGTTTATCTTTCCTCCCCAGCAGTCTCCGTATCATTAAACACAATCGACAAGTCACTCCAGACAATGTTAATGGATCTCGCATCTTGTTATCGACCCCTGTGATAATCTCGCTGAATTAAAGTGTGAGCCGAGCGCTCTCTTATGTCTTTATTAACGCTTGTCCTTGGATTAGGTCTGCAGACTGCATGCAATGCCTGAGGATCATTATTCAGGCTGCAAAATAAAGTGAATAAGGATGAGGGGTGGTGGGGGACCTCATGCTGGATTTTACTGTTAACAATCATTAATTCTCATTCTATGCCAGCTTGGCGTGTGCAGGTCTAAGTTTTGACAAAAAATCAATTTGTGGGCTGCCTGCTTGTGATGGAACCAAATGATGACTTTGTGAAAAGGGTTGAGGAGTTTGTGCTTGCTTGACTATATTTTAGGAACATTTAAAGGGGACTCTCCCCTAAACAATCTATTAGAAATGCAGCTGCCAGACTTTTCTGTCCTTCCCATCTACCTACACCATACACAGCCTCCCCCCCACCTACCCCATACACAGCCTACCTACCTGCCTACCCCATACACAGCCTTCCCACCTACCTACACCATACACAGCCTCCCCCCCTACCTACCCCATACACAGCCTACCTACCTGCCTACCCCATACACAGCCTTCCCACCCTTCCCACCTTCATCTTAGAACCAAATTCATCTCCTGTGCTTTGCCTTCAAATCCCTCCACAGTTCTTGCCCCACTTACCTGACCTGATACAAAAATCCCCCTAGCCGCTCTCTTGGCTCCTCCAATGACCAGCTAATGATTTCCTCACTCATAACATCATCACACGCACAGCTCCAAGACCTTTCTAGAGCTGCCCCAACTCTCTGGAATGGTCTTCCTCATCCTATTTGGCTTGCTCCTACTTTCTGCAAATTTTTTCAACCTCGCCTACCCGTCTTCTGTCTCCTAAACCCTCACTACTTCCCACCATTACATATCCCCCTCCTATTGTGTGATACTTCCCCCCACCTCCTAGATTGTAAGCTCTTCGAGGCAGGGTCCCCTCCTCCTCCTCTTGTGTCACTGTCTGGATCTGTCCGTCATCTGCAACCCCTATTTAATGTACAGCGCTGCGTAATATATTGGTGCTGTAGAAATCCTGTTAAATATTAATAATAACTTCCACCTCTACACGAAAATTCTAACAACTGCACTTTAAAAAATGTCTACACATGCTATAAATAAAGGATGCATGCACCTCCTAATGCAGTCCAGTGATGTTTTTCATAATTTCTAGGGGTTTCTTGAGCAATGAGCAGTTTGCACCCCTCAGGTCAGTATAAGTGACCCCAATAATCTTTTCGGCTATCTGTAAGGGTGACATTCTTCCCAATGGCCAGCAATGCAAGAGGAATTCTTCCCACTGACCACCACACTAATATACTGTGAGCTGTGGATATAGGAATTATAGAAGGGGTTCCCTGAAGACCTGAAAGAATTTTTAAGGGTTTACCCATGTTAAACAGATTGAGGAAAGCTGATCTGGATGTTCTGTATACAATAAAAGACTTGTGGATGTGCATAGATTTCACAATATGATTCTTTTTAATTCTTCCCCGTGGTTTGTGAAAGTATCGGGTCTGTAATTTAAACCTTTTTTCAATTATAAAAACACGAAAGGATATATTAATAATTTGGTTATATTTAGTGCTTTCTGCAGCTCATCCTCCAGCTCCGGTGTTCCTTGTTAATGAGGATGCAATCTGTCATTATTGAAAACCTTCAACTTACTTTGCAGCAAATTCATCCAACTTTCAGAGATGCCGGTGAGAAATGTCACTTCTAATTGGATTTTTTTTTTCTCATTGCAGAAATTTTATGAATAAGCATCAGAAGCCAGTGCTAACAGGCCAGAGGTTTAAAACCAGAAAGAGGGGTAAGTGGTCAGGCTGCTGAGACCGAAATCTAGTGTTAAAGTGTCAGTTTGCTGAGTTCCCAGGGGGGTCCCCACCATTCTAGTGCTGGGTTCCTGGGTCTGTTCACCTGCTGTGCTCATTATGAGGGGCTTTCTGCATGATTGGGCTGAGTTTCCAGGTTTGTACACCTGCTGTGCTCCATTATGAGGGGTTCTCTGTAACGGAGTTCCTGGGTTTGTACACTTGCTGTGCTCATTATTAGGGTTCCCACTAACCCGTGTGCTTAGGTCCTGGGTATATACACCACCTGCTCCTGTTATGAGGGATTCTACATCCTAGAGCTGAGTTCCCAGGTCTGTACCCCTCCTATGCCCACTATGAGGGTTTTTCTGCACCCCTGTGCTGAGTTTCCACGTCTGTACATCTGCTGTGCCCCATTATCAGGGGTTCTTTATATCCCTGTACTGAGTTTCTGGGTATGATGTACACATGCTGTTCCATTTATGAAGGGACCCACTGCTAAATGACCTACTAACGACTTCCTCACTTATAACCTCATCACAGGCAGGGCTCCAAGACTTTTCTAGAGCTGCCCCCACTCTCTGGAATGGTCTACCTCGTACTTTTCATCTTGCTCCTACTTTCTGCTGATTTAAAAGAGCCCCAAGACCCAACGCTTTAACCTCACCTACCCGTCTTTTTCTCGCTCTTAACCCTCGCTTCCCACCAATCCATATCCCCCTCTTATTGTGTGATACTTCCCCCACCTCCTAGATTGTAAGCTCTTCAGGGCAGGGTCCTCTCCTCCTCCTGTGTAATATGTTGGCATATATAATCCTGGTGGTGCGGTTTATGATATCTTCCCATATAGCTATCTATTTAAAACTCTATAAATCCTGTTTAATAATAATCTTCTGTTTCAAATGAATGTGAAATGCAGCAAACAAACATCAGTTGGCCCTTCACAAAACCCTTTTTTATGAATCCTTTTAATTTGTCTTCTCTTATCATCTGTTATATGTTTGGACATGAATTCTCATTTGTCATTTTAAAAATCTTCTTTTTTTCTTTTTCCTGCAGATGAAAAAGAGAAATTTGAACCTACAGTGTTTCGGGATACCATCATCCAGGGCCTCAATGAAGCTGGCACTGACTTGGAGGCAGTAGCAAAATTTCTCGACTCGACAGGCTCCCGATTAGATTACCGCCGCTATGCTGACACGCTGTTTGACATTCTCATAGCTGGGAGCATGCTAGGTAAGGAGGAACCCGGCACAGAGATTTTAGAATTGTAGCCAAACTTTTCAGAAGAACATTTTTGTAAGTTGTTGTCGGATTGCTTCATTTGCACCTAGTGAAACCTTCAGTTTCCAGTTTATTAATCATTACTGTGCAATGTAGGGGCCACGCCATATCAAGTCTTCATTACAACAAATGATGGATATTAATATTTTGCTTTTGCCTTCCTTCATTCCTCCTTTATCCCCCCATTACTATGCAAATTATTTAAATAGTAAACAATCTGTCACATCCCTATAATTGATACCAGACAAAAAAAAAACATGAACCACACGTGTTTTTATTGTTGAATCATAAAAACAGGGCAAACACTCATGTATTTGTTATAATAGTTAAAACAATAGACATGGAATCTGTAGATAGAACAGTGTCTCTACGCGTTTCACAGAAACAATATCTGCTTCATCAGGAGGTCTAAAGAGTATTCCTGTTCTCTTTCCCAAATCAAGAGTATGCTATAAATGCTTTCATTTATATTGGGCAATCAATGTTTGAAGAGCAGTGAATCAACATCCAATAATTAATTTTTTATGTATTTACAACTTGAAGTGGAAAATAATATCTGTGTCCATAATAAGTGCTTCAAATTATATCCTCATGTTTCAATTCAATGCATACAAGAACAGGCTACTTCAAATGATCCTGTCCAAGTGGAAGCCCATGATGCTGTAATAATAATTTAGTAATTAATTATTAACTAGGTAACTTGTTTTGGATATATTGATGTCATCAGTGGGACTTTGCTTTTTTATGACAATCAGGCCGATCCCGGTAGGAGGGAGTGCTGTCAGTTTTCACTATATAGCTCCCCAAATCCCACATCCCAGCGCCCTGTCTTAGTGCTAAAGTGCCCCCTACCCGGGTGCAAGCAATGCGTTTCGAGAAGTTTTGGATGTCCGTCTGCAGGAGTGGACATTTCTAGGCAGGCTGCATTTGCATGCACACTGCTCAGGGTGATACGAATATGTGATTCTAAGCCTCCATATTTGAAAAAACTGTGACCCAGTAAATGAAAGGAATGGACAAGGGGAGGAAAAGGATAGACGATGCTGGAGAACCTCCAGCCAGGAAAAGAGTTGGTCTTTATCTGGTTTGCTGCAGCTTCTAATATACATTGGGTCTGATTTAATAAAGTGCTCCAAGACTGGGGAAGATAGATTATCATGGAAGAATCTGGAATGGATTGCACCGGAAATAGAAGCAAGTACCAGTGGAGTTACCTGTATATACAACATACAATTTCCCTTAGGTGGGATAGTTGCCAACCTTAGTTAAATGTAAAAATTGAAAGAAGAGCAAAGAGGGTTTTTTGTGGCAAAATTGGAGTGTATAATACAGATAGCGACCAATAAATACAATAATATGCTGCTTAACCACCCGGCCGTTAAACCCGACCTTGGTTCGGGGTAATAACACTTGCAAAAAGCGTTAAACCCGAACTTTTCTCAGGTGGTTAAACAAATGTTGTATTGCAATCCGATTGTCATACATTGTATGACAATCAGATTACAATTGTAAGAATATACTCACCCGGTCCCCGCAGCTCCTCCGGACACGTCTGTCCTCTTCTGTCTTCTCCCGGCAGGTGCAGTGACGATGTCCGGGGTTTCCCAGGGACATCGCTGCATGCGTTGGTGCGGGAGGCGGGGCGGGAAATTCAAAAAAGCTGTATTGAGTCCAATACAAAGAAATCTTTATATAATATATATATATATATATATATATATATATAATTGTAATATATATATATTATATAAGCTACTGTACATATAAATAACATTATACACAATTTTTTTTTTTTAAAGTTTTTTTTTAAGGATTTTTTTTTTTTTTGTTTTATAAAAAAAATTTTTATTATTAAATTTATAAAATTTTGGACATATTTCCGTAAATTATGCTGTAATTTGGTGAATTATAAGTAATTATTGAGTAGTTTGGTGAATTATAGCCTACAATCTAAAATAGGTTTCCTTCCAAAATTTTACACTTTTTGGATGGAAGTTTGGAAATAATACAAAATATATTTATGTGGTTTTGTCTATAGGTATGTGACGTTGGACTATGTTTTAAAATTTACCACACTAGGGAGGTGTTTTAGAAAAATATATTACTATACAGTATACCCAATTATTGCATTTTCAGTATTTTTGATTTATTTATGTATTCTTGTTTAAGCTGATTTTTGTGTTTTTTATTTAATTTTATTAAAAGAACATTTTTTATTTTTTTTACATGATTGTGTTTCAAACTTTTTTTATATTCATGATATCTACTAGACCCTTGTTTGGACATATTTCTGTAAGTTACAGATCTACAATTAAAAAAAAAAATTTCATGAAAAACAGTGTAACGCTTTTGGTACAGAAATCTAGACATCAGTGTAACGCCCAGGAGGTTAATAAGCAGGATAGTTAAAGCAGTACCCTAGTTTCCTTGGTCTAATTACCGATAGGTAGTATTATTCCTAGACATATATCACCTCCTAGAAATATATCACCTACTTCAATCATTTTTAGTTGTCATCTAAACATAACGCAAAGGAATGAAGACACAATTCATAATTAATTGCCCGCAGCGTTTCGCCCTCGTTGGGCTTCCTCAGGGGTAGCTGTGCGCTGTAATATTTGGAATCTAGGTACAATTGTGAAATATGAAAAATTGTTAGTCTAATGTTACATTATGTTGTGTTATTTATTAGAATCTGGAATAGATCTGGTTCAGGAAGTAAAACATTTTCCAAATGATAGCAAATGATTTTTAAAAAATCAATTTCAGATTTGCTGGATCACCCAGGTTTACACATGATAGTCTATCTTCTCCAGTCTTGGTAAGCTTTAATAAATCGGGTCCATTGTGAGAAACAATTTTGGTACCAAAATACTGTACAACAGTACTCTTGCTGCACAGTATATCCCACACCTCTGCAGGGGCCATTGTAACC
Source organism: Pyxicephalus adspersus (assembly GCF_032062135.1). NCBI lineage: Eukaryota > Metazoa > Chordata > Amphibia > Anura > Pyxicephalidae > Pyxicephalus > Pyxicephalus adspersus. The sequence continues at coordinate 142,271,076 of NC_092862.1, forward strand.
AGACATTCGATGACATTCACTCCACCTGTTAGCAGTGTAATGTTTTGGCTTAGAAAAGTGTTGGCGTTATGACAGTTTTTATCATTTAAAAACAATATTTTATACCGGTGAGTCTCCCTCTAAATATGTTTTCGGTCCTTCAATAACACACCGCTGGAAACAAATGACGAAATTATTCCTGTGTATTAGATTTACAGTTCTGCAGGATTCAGGATAAGGTAGTTTTAGCCTTTGGAGAAATTTTAGATTGATACCCCTGTCACAGACAGATGGAACTGGGAAATATAGTTCAAAATGTCTTTTACAGAGCGAGCAGACACCCCGGAGGGCGGCAATAAAACAACGCGTTCTGGCGTAGATGGCGAGTCGGGCACTGGTGGCATATTTTTCACAGTTCTGCAGGAAATTATCATTTTAAAGTCATTGTCCACTCCAGGGCAGGTTACCAACCCATCTGAGGAATAAAAATCTGTGTGTGATGAACTATTGGCCAAGTGTGATAGAAAGCTGTCTGCCAGAGGCGCGAAATCGCAGTGTGATTTATAACACCATAGAGCTGGTTTTATGAGTCAGGTTAATTAGAAGTCATGCTGGTCTCACAAAGAGTTTGGTGTAGTTATAGAACGGACATCAAATAGTTTTGTTACATTAAAATAAAAAAGTACAAAAATTAACCGTTTGAAATTTTTGCTATCTATGATGCCTATGAATTTATTTAAGCATCAGCATTTATTATTATTACACAATATTTATATAGTGCTAACATATTACGCAGTGCTGTACAAAGTCCATATTCATGTCACTAGCTGCCCCTCAAAGGAGCTCACAATCTAATGTTCCTGCCATATCCATATGTCTTTAACACAGTTTAAGGTCAATTTTGGAGGAAGCCAATTTACCTAACTGCATGTTTTTGGATTGTGGAAGGAAACCCACACAGGGAGAACCTGCAAACTCTATGCAGATAGAGTCCTGGCTGAGATTTGAACCTGGGACCCAGCGCTGCAAAGGCCAGAGTGCTAAACACTGAGCCACCATGCTGCAAAGTGAATTGTACAGATAGGAATCAATGGGGAGGAAGAGATGCCTTGTGCTTGTCCACATATTAACTACCTAATTATTGCTACTTTCAGTGATCATTGAAACTTTGTAACTGATTACAATTCCCAGTAATTTAGCGGTTTACAGGACATACAGGATACATGACAATGGAGTTTGTTATACTGGTACCACTGGTATTCACCATTGTCAATAAGTATTCTGCAAGTCCTGGTTATCAGCTGAAGGTAGTGCAGGCTTTCTGATGTTTCTTGCAACCTTGGAGTTGCCTGTCCCTGAACCACTTCTATTGACTTGCAAAAGTTTTAGCAAGCAGTTACACAAAATGGAAAAAAATTCCTTGGTTAACTCTGGTCAGCCCTATTTTCCCCCATACTTGTTTTTTTTTTTCTGTTGTGTTGTATATTTGTGTCATACACATATATATATATATATATATATATATATATATATATATATATATATATATATATATATATATAGTAAGTCAAGTAGAAAAAAGACATCCACCAAGTTCAACCACTAGGAAAGTAAACATATATAAAAATAGATATAAAAACCTATTGACGTTGATTTAGAGGAAGGCAAAAAAAAAAAACCTTGGTACAATTTGCTCCAAATAGGGGAAATAAAATCCCTCCTGATTCCATAAGACAATTGGCTGTCCCCTGGATTAGCGGTGTCTGTTATCTTTACTTTAAAGCTTTAATCCCCAGTTATATTCTGTGCTTCTAGAAATCATCCAGCTTTTTCTTAATGCAATCTATAGAACTTTTTGAAACTACTTCCTGAGCGAGCCGATTCCACATTTTCACAGACCTTACAGTGAAGAATCCCTTCCTTATCCGGAGAATAAACTTCTTTCCTTCCAAACGCAAAGAGCGCCCCCTTGTGCATTGTAATGATCTTACAGTGAATAATTGTGAAGAGTTCTCTATATGGACCATTTATATATTTATACAGGGTGATCATATCCCCCTTATACGTCTCTTCTCAAGGGAGAATAGATTCAGTTCAGCTAATCTCTCCTCATAGCTGAGCTCCTCCATTCCTTTTATTAGTTTAGTTGCCCTTCTCTGCACTCTCTCCAATTCCACAATGTACTTTTGTTCTTATCCAAAACTGGACTGCATATTCCAGGTGAGGTCTGACCAATGTGTATGTACATATATATCGTATGTTTTCTTTTTTTTAGCTCCTGGCGGTACTCGCATCGACGATGGAGACAAAACCAAGGTGACCAACCACTGTGTCTTCGGAGCCAATGAGGATTATGAGACGATGCGTAATTATGCCCAGGTATATCATACCCCTTAAGAATGTGTTTATGAAGGACTTTTGGGTTTACATCCCAATGGTGCATTTTGTTAACTCTTGTGGATTATTGTGTCTTCTGTTAAGGCAGCCTCATTAAAATGAATGAGCTGACAATGTACCAGGCCCATATTCTTATTTTTATCATTATTATAAATAATAATGATAAACAGAATTTATGTAGTGCCAACATATTACACAGCGCTGTACATTAAATAGGGGTTGCAAGTGACAGAAAGAGACAGACAGTGACACAGGAGGAGAAGAGAATCCTGGCCCGAAGAGCTTACAATCTAGGATACAGACACTGACACAGGAAGATGAGATCTATACCATAACCTGCACTATTTTTTTCAATGCAGGGCAGTTTGCAAGGCACATTGTGGTATTCTGCATTGTTTGTTTAACTGCATTTTCCTGAAACACTGGGGGGAAATTCAAAATGAAGCATGTAGAACGAGTTGTGGTAACATGTGCAGATATGAACCTACCTATAACATCTGACCGCCCCTAAATGAGGGGTATGTAGTTGCATTTATTATTGTACACTTATTTTCTTTTATTTTTTGAAAACTAAAGCAAACTAAAAGTTCCTCTATAGATAGTTAATTAGTTTTCATCCCACAGATTTTCTTACTAGTCTGTTTCACTATTTCAGGTGTTCAGCAAACTGATCCGGAGATATAAATACCTGGAAAAGGCATTCGAAGATGAAATAAAAAAGGTAAAGCTGACAGATGGGAGGGAGATTTATAATGCTGTTGGCTTTTCTCCTTAAACAGAACCTGTGAATTCATTGAGGTCCATTTGTTATCCGGCCAAGAGGGACACCATGTGAATAACATACCTCACCCTTTACTAAACAAACACCCAAACTTCTTGGACTCCAACTTTTTTCCTTGGTCTCTCCCCTCTTCTTTTTAATTTTCTTTATCACCTTTTTTTCCTGAACCCTTCCTCCTACATTTCTGTAATCCTATCTGACTAGCTTGACTTTAGACCCAAGTTTTTGTATGATCATATTCATGTTAATAGAAAAGCAAAAAGCTTAGCTAGGAGTGTGTGAGCTCAAAGGGGGAACTACCGGCATATCCATCAATGTAAAGATTATAAATAATTTTATTTATAAAAAAAATCACAGAAAAGTATACATTAACATTTACAATATTGAAAAAGGGAATTTTAACTTAGCTTTAAATAGTTTGGTTAATAAGCTATCAAGAACTTTTTTATATTAGTTCCAACGCGTTTCGCGGTACCAACCGCTTCTTTAGGGGATTTATTTATAGCAGAGAAACATATACAGATGTGAATTGGACATGCCGCCAAACTGATGAGGAAATCCAAATGAGTCCAAAGTTACACACTTGAAAACATCTTATAAAAACACGGAGATGATATCAGCAATGTCAGGTCGGGTTGATATTTCCTCAAGAACATTTTTTTCAGTACTGCATTAAAATGGATGATTTTAATCCCCTGTTGACATCCCCTGCTGACAAAGATCTAGCTTGACACGGCAACAGCCAAAATGCTTACAAATACGAAGCACGCCAGGTACATATTAATGTTACCTAGCACATTAAAAAAATATGTAAAAACTGAACTCGAGAAAAAAGAGATATTCTAAATACAAGGGGTGTTTATATTCTTGAATCGTGGCATTAGGTCTGCATTTCATCCATAATAGTGCAGTATTCTAATGTTACTCTGTACAGGAGCTTCCTGTAATAAAGACCAATCATTGCTGCTCTGGTGACTGGTCTGGTATCCGCCCCCTTTTGTATTTTTTTTCTGCAGACCTCCTTTAGTGGATGTGCCTAATTTGCCCCTTCAATTGCTCATGTTCTTTATACACAATCTGTGCCGTACATTGGTAGGATCACAACTCTTACTATTGGTTTGCAAAAGAATTTTGTGCACACAATGTAGATTTCCCCTGCGTATTCTTTATGACTATTAGGTGTATAGGACTGCAGGAATTGCTCCTGGATAGAAGATATATTTCCCCAGGGTATAGAGCATGGGCTCTTTAAAACCAGGGTGTGCACTGGGGAAAAGAGCCAAGGATAGTGAAACTCTGCTAGGGTTACAGTGTTTTAGTGAAATTTCAGGGCCCTGGACTCTGGAATTGTATGGAAGGTAATTGGAAGGTCCACCCTGTACTTTCCTTCCCATAACATCCTAGGTACACCCAATGCTTTGTCTGCAACAGACTGCAGGTCTGCTATAAGAGCACAGGTGTGCAACCATGGAAGAGGATGTGGAAATAGCAGCATGTAGGCTGCAAACAAGCTTCTGCGGAGTCTGTGCTGATTGCATAGGAAAGCTGTTGTGGCTGTTCACCAATGCTAATTTGAATTTGGACTTACAGTTCATGTAAGCTGCCCTTTCACTTTATTTTCACTTATGCCTAAAAAAGCTGTTCTTGTTCTGAGAGCAAATTAAGGACCATGTGGGCATTATTTTCTAGTAAAACTTGTCTCTGCATAAACCATTTTTGTGTTTTGCTTTTGCCATTTCAGCTCCTGTTGTTTCTTAAAGCATTCTCGGAAGCTGAGCAGACCAAGCTAGCAGTGCTGACTGGCATCTTACTGGCTGGTGGAACTCTCCCGTCCATGATTCTCACAAGTCTTTTCACTGAGAATATTGTTAAAGAAGGTACATCATGGTTTATTTACTACTTTCCAGCAAAAGTGTAAATTCAGTTCACATGCCCTCCATCTCACTCAAGCATATTGAGGGGACGCTCCTTGCCAGCTGTTGCAATGTTTCCATGCATCTTTCATGCTACCACCACTTCTAGATACATTTTTCACCAATTTCTTTTTTTGTAGGATACAGAGTCTGGGTTGCAGCTGTAATGGACTATTGTTGTATAAAGTTGTGTATTTCTGGGGCCAGGCTGTTTTCCAACAGAAGTGGTGGCAGCCATAGATTTGGTTTGAGAAACTGCAAAAACACTACTTGGTTCGAATTGTGTACACAACCACAATGCGTTCACTGAATACCACCTGAAATGTTCATTACTAATGACTGACTTTGAGACAAATATTTAATTGCCAAGAAGCCTGAGCAGGTAAATAGTTTTTTTGCAGAATTTAGGCATTTTGGTAAACCCCCCTTACTTATTAAGGTGTCAAGCAAACATCTGCCCAGCCCATGGAAATGCCAGTCAATGGTAATGGTTGGGCAAAAGTACAAAAAAAATAACCTACTGCTCAGAATCTTGGAGGCTGCACAGGGTTGCTACAGTTCTCTGCCATCTTGGATTCCTACATTATAGCCAGAACTAAGCGATTGTTATAATCACAAGCTACAGTCCTTACATCCCATGCTTGTGCTTTCACTTTGTCCTCGCCCTTCCAAAACTAAATGTCTGTCCATTTTAATATTGATCTGGGACATTGTAGGTTAGGACACACCTCTTAGTGTACAAGTTTAGTATCAAGAAGTGGTTTATATAGAACACAGTTCACACTTTAGGTCTTGGTGGACCAATTTCTTCATCTAAAGAAAGAAAATAAAAACTCCTGCACAGTATTCACCGTACCGGGGAGCCCTATCCACACACTGCATTTGCCTCTTTCACTTTACAAGTCCCTTCCCTAATATTAGATGATTATTATATCTTCCAGGTATTTCTGCTTCTTTCGCTGTAAAGCTTTTTAAAGCATGGATGTCCGAAAAAGATGCCAACTCCGTGACATCATCTTTACGGAAAGCCAATCTGGACAAGCGGTTACTGGTGGGTGTATGATCCAACAGCAATATATATGTTCAATAAATATTATTTTATTTCCTCACTTTGCAGAAATCCTATTTGTTGATAATTGGAGAAGAATAATGTTAATTGTTTGGATGATCTGAGTGTTATAATGTTCTTATATTTGTTTGCAGGAACTGTTCCCAGCCAATCGGCAGACGGTGGAGCACTTTGCTAAGTATTTCACTGATGCTGACCTCAAGGAACTCTCCGACTTTCTGAGGGTCCAGCAGACTCTTGGAACACGAAAAGAGCTGCAGAAAGAACTGCAGGAGCGATTATCTCAAGAATGTCCAATCAAAGAGGTCAGCAGACAAATGTCTTGCAGATTAACTCATACTTGGTAAAGTGTTTTGTATTTTGCAGCCATATGGAGCAAGTCTTGCCTGATAGAAGCCGACTTTCTACTCCCCCCAGCACCACACACTGCAGTGGAAGTTTGGTTGATATTAGTTCACCCCTTAGTAAATTTTTGGATTGTGAAGGGAAAGTGTAAAAACTTCAAAGACATCTCCAGGCCAATGTAAATACATCTAAATAACTAGAACTGTTCCTTCACCCATGGAAGGTTTATATTTGTCCCAAAGTTTAGCTTCAGCTTAAAGGTTGTAGGTAGCCTAACACTTTCTGTGTAACCAACCCAGATCCGCACATCCTTCATGACTTAAAGGCTCTGTTATATGCTTTCAGGAGCTGGAACACAGATCAGTAACTCCCAGACCCGGACAGCTCTGATATTTGAAAGTCAGGTTATAGAGTCAGCCTTAGGTAGCCCTTTCTCCTTTTCCAAAATTAAGGTGACTTTTTTTCCCCTAGTTTATACTTGGGGATCTTTCCAGTAACACTTCTGCCCTGGGGTGACAACACTTACTCACTGCATCTATAAAAGACTTCTCTGGTCATTTGAACTGCAAACCCCTCCTCTTAGCCTGCTCTCTTCGCTCCTCCAATGACCAACTAATGACTTTTTCACTCATAACCTCATCACATGCACAGTTTTAAGACTTTTTTAGAGCTAACCCAACTCTCTGGAATGGTCTTCCACATCCTATTCAGCTTGCTCTTACCATCTGCCCATTTAAATGAGCCCTCAAAAACCCATCTTTCCCACCATTCCATACCCCCCAATTATGTGATACTTCCTCTCCTTCTAGATTGTAAGCTCTTCTGGGCAGGGTTCTCTCCTCTTCTTGTGTCTGTATCTGTCTGTCATTTGCAACCCCTATTTATTGTGCAGCACTGCGTAATATGTTGGTGCTATATAGATCCTTTTTACTAATAATAATGGACAAGACTGAATTAGTTTCCTTTTTTATGGTCATCACATTTATTACTGGCCATACCCTGGTTAAAAAGTTCACAACCAGGTAATTGGTATCTCCTAAATATCAATCATTTACCTGCTTACCACTGCACCTATCAATCAACATTTTTTAAAGCTGGGAGAAGCTACTGCTAAATTATATGTGTGTTAGGGATGTTTAGAGCAGGGGTGGTAGAAGTGGCCAGTTAGTGGGTTGGGGGTGTCATTGATTAGACAAGGTTTTCTGATCAAAGTTTGATCAACTCATTAATCAGTCATCAATCAGAATGTCCCATTTGGATTTAGTGCTCATATTTAATCAAATGGTGAACCTTTTTGAAATGTCAACCAGCCTATAGCTAGCACTAGAATATGAAATATAAAATTTTAAGTTGGGTGGTAAGAAGCTCTAGGCAGATGGCGTCCTCTGTATTGTGATCCAACTTTTCAGTAACTACCCAAAACCAGCCAGGTGATCACTGAAAAGTGCTGGGTGGTGCACCCGGCTAAAAGGGGCTGGTGAGAATAATTGTACTTACCCTATGAACTCCAAGGTTCCATGACTGAGAGCGACCTCTTTAGTCTTCTGCTGGCTTTGTCTGGTCATGGGATTGCTTAAAGTCTTCTGATATTTTTTCCCCTACACATTTGTACACACACAAGCTGAATAAATTCAGGCGCTGATTGATTGTTTTGATCAGGCAGAGAGAAGGCTTCTAGCAGAGCAGAGCCATAACGCCAGGAAACAGTTGTCATCGTCAAAATGTGGATGTAATTAAGCCGAGACATAATGACACGAAGATTAAGAAAATTGAAAACTCTATGTTTTCTGCTGAAAGAAATATTGATGGAAGGAAAATCATGTCAGGCAATTCAATACTTAGCAGCGTGGTAATGCGGAGTGTAAAAAAAAATGCTTCTCCCATCATGGAATGATCTGACGTTTGTGAAGTCGTTTTCTCCCTTTGCTGCCACTTCAGTGATAAGTGACAATTCAAGATGGCTGCACCTCCGCTTGCCAAGGTTGTCAATTAGAGATTTTCCACCCACAGTTGAACAGATCAGCTATTTAAAAGATTTCAGAGGCTGGGCTAAATGTCATTGTGAGGATCGTCTGCGTGGTGCCAGTCCTGGAACTTCTCATTGGCATAAAATGATTGCCATTGGGGGCTCTGAATGGACATATACTTAATGGAACACACATAAATGTTTATATATTTTTATTTAAAGCAGTCAGATCCTTTTACAATTACATTGCTCTGTACCAAATGTCCTAAACTTCACATTGCACTTTAGGACTTTTTGGGTGTTTGCTGGATAAATGATGAAATCCAGAACAATCCTGAACCTGTGGCTGGTGTGTGCCAAGCTATATGGCAGCTTTTTTTTAACTTTCTCTAATGAACAATCTTTTGGTATCTTAACTGGCCGGGCAGGGTTAATGTAAATCCCACGCAGATGCATTTGGGAGTTTGTTTATTCCTGGCATGTGCAGGGGAAACCAGATTTGCTGGGTATCCTGACGCTGCGCATGAGCACCACAGCTTTTGCCAGAATCCCAGAGCACTTAAGCAGGTAGGATGGATTATTGCCCATCCTGTTCTGCAATAATGGCCAGCCTTATTCTTAAAAGGGAAGCTTTTCTTCAGCTCTGACATCCTGCACTTCATATTACTTTGAGCACATCTCTTTTATAGGTCCTTAACCTCCTTGTATCCACAGTCTGTAGATTAGCATTGTCTTGCATGATATCCAATGCTTAGTGTACCTTCATTTATGTTCTCTCTCCTGATACTGACACCTTTGGACCCCACCAAGGCTATGTACACCCGTCAGACGATTCTCAGCCAATACAAGCTGCCGGGGTCATCTCGGGTGAGAATCTTTTAGGTGTACAGAGGTCGTTCATGGATCTATCCTGGCGGATCTATCTATGAACGACAGATGAATGACCGCATTGAAAGTGAATAGAGGAGAGCACAGCAGGGTGCCGCTCGCTCATTCTCCCCCCTCCTCACTTATTATAACAGAACATTGCTGTATGTACGGAGCTCGTTCATTCATTGGAAACAATCTTCCACGATCAATAATTGAAAACAATAATCGAGCAAGTGGTTGGGAACCAGCCAGAGTGCTTCCTTATCATGTGATGACTGAACCTATGCATACAGGAGGCTTCATTTTCAAAATCAGCTTTTACATGATTTGGATTAATATTTTATATTCCTAATTCTTTTTTTTATTTTATATATTTTTAGGAGAGAAAGAAAGAGGTTTGAGGCTCAAAATTATATATAAAAATTACATTTAGAGTTAATTATGTATTTGTATGCTTCTGATACATATATCAATATTCTATACATTTCAATAAGCAATATCACTTGCTCTGTTATACTTCACAGAGATGGGATTATATGATCTATGCATAGATAAACTAGCGATTGAGAGGCAGAGTAACCGTATTTATTGTACAGCTCCCGACACGTTTCGCCACAGTAGGGCTTTTTCAGGGGTGCAATATTGTATACGAATTGTAGTGGTCTGTGTACATAGAACAATACATATAAAAGAGTCCAAATTAATACATGACATTATAATATGATAGAATATAATATAAATTGGTTGTAAAGTATCATATAAAGTATCATATAAATAAATCTAACATATTTAGAGTGTAAATGTGTATGCATATATAGGTACATACGTAAAAGCATTAGTATATGCAAATAAAGTTTTGCATGTTGTACAAACATAAATATATTACTTATAGATATACTTATCATTGCAGTAACTTTAAGCACTATGGTTGTAGGTGATTTTACGTAGATTGGTGGTTGGTTGGGGTTTTACATAGAAAGGCTGAAAAAACACAGCTGAAGGTGCTCGTAAATAAAATAAATAATTAAAATACTGCTATTCGTTGTATGTGATTAGGGAGATGTTATATCTATATTTAGGGAGAGTAATAAATTTTTATTATTCTTCACGTATGTTTGGGGCATTAAATAAATACAATTCGGTAAATAAAACAGTGCACCAAATAAAGGTCCTTTATGTATTTAAAAACATGAGCATGCAAATTGGACAATGAGTTGTAATTGAGTTAACTGATGCTGCTGATTCTGCTAACTGTGGCCTGTGTATCAGAAATTTCTGTACTGGAAAAGGGTGCATACAATACACAGGGAGGTGGAGTGCCAAAGTAACAATAGAAAATAGAAAAAAGAGCAGAAGTATTGTCAAAGTGAAGCTCCAGGCTAAAGCTCATCAACCCCCTAAAACAGGCATGTCCAAAGTCTGGCCCGGGGGCCACTTGTGGCCCGTGTTCAGATTTCCACCGTCCCGCAGCCTCTGGCACAGGGAATCCCCTACATCATTATAGTAGGCATGTGCTATGCGGGACCTGCACGGACCACGCCCACTCTGATTCCAAGAACGTGCTCTGCACGGAGCCCAAACTGACACTGTGCACAGGGAATCTCTCAGGTCACTATGGTGGGCCTGTGATGTGGGGGACCCGCGCAGACTAAGCCCACACTAACCCTGAGTATGTGCTAAATGGTTGGCTGCCACACATTTTCACCTCACCAAATCTGACCCTCTTTGCAAAAAGTTTGGCCACCCTTGCCTTAAAAGATTACAGACTGTGCAGCTTTACTCATTGAGATTACTTAGGTTTAACATCTATTTTTTCTCACAGAGCGAAATGCAGCAATTCTTTAACATTTCTGGAAGAGACTGTAGTCTCTTGTTTCATGTCCCTGTGTCTTGCTGCATTTTACTAAAGCTTCAATGCATCTGAATGATATTGCAGGGGCCTTGAAAAGACCATCCCGAAACCCAGGAAAAAGACTTATTGAGACATCAGCAGATAAGGATACAGAAATTTGAAGGGAAAGGAAGATGAAATTATAATCACATCAGGGGAGTTTTTTTTAAGCTGGGTGCACCCGATATCTTTCCATTCTATAGAACCATTCATTATTTTCTCTTGGTTTGTCTGTAATTCATTCGATCTGTCTCTCTGTTTGCAGATAGTGCTTTACTTAAAGGAAGAAATGAAACGGAACGAATTAGCCGAACCCGCCGTCATCGGGCTCCTGTGGACCTGCATAATGAATGCTGTGGAGTGGAACAAAAAAGAGGAGCTGGTCGCAGAACAAGCTCTGAAGCATTTGAAGGTGGGATGTCTGTCTGTCTTTGTATAGAGAATCACTAAGATCGTAGCTTGATAATCCTGTACATGGACAACCAGTAAACTGGCCCTATAAGTGTGCCAAACACTCCAAGGCTCAGCGCTCTGCAATGGTGGAGCCATCAGACTCACCTGTTCAATGATCTGTGTCTCCAACCTTCATCGCAGCACTGCAGCCTCTGGCGTTCTACAGATCTGGGAGTTTTCTCTTCATCGTGCAGCAAACCAAGTTTCCTTTCCCACATCACTTTTGTGTCCATTATGTCCTGTGGTGTGTAAAAGAAAGGAACTGCATAACACAGAGCGAGTTATATGGCCAAATTTAATTTTTTTTTTTAGCTGATGGCAAGGTCACCTAAGAGTAACAGTAAAGCTACGTACACACTTCCAATTATTATCGTCGGAAAGCGAACGACGAACGTTCCTGCACGATATATATGAACGATCGTATAGCACCGATTCTGCACATAGAGGTAACGACACGATCGTTCGTAGATATTGTACACACAATAGATACGATCGTTTAAGCGATAGAGGAACTATGTGCACGACAGGAAAGTGAACGGACGTTCGTTCATCACGCATGCTCTGAACATGGACGATCAACGAACGACCGTACACACGAACGATGTTCAACGATCGTCGTCCAATCCGATCCGCCGGTCCGGTCGTTCGTTTCCAGCGACTTTCCTCGTTCGTCGGCGTCGTTGGTTACTTTTTTACGAACGATTTTTTGCCCAATCGATCGTTCGTCGTTCGATTGGAACGATAAAAATTGGAAGTGTGTACGCACCTTAAGCCTGATCCTGCATGGTAAAGTAACAGTTTCACTTTAAAAAGCCCCAGGGTCACGTGTATAAATATATATAAATGCTAAGAGATACATTCCTATATTTACCTTTCCAGCAACCTGTTTTTTAAAATCCCACCTCGCCTCTGCACAAATTCAACACTTTTAGTATGTGGCATACCTGCACCCCCACTGCATGCTATGGTTTTACCCGCTTTCTTGTACATCACTACAGGATGTATGAGCCACCGGGAGAAAACCACAGCAAGCAATAGGGGAAACAGGGATTTGGTCTATATAACTGGCAGGATTCCAGCAGCAGCTAGCAAGAGGTAAATTGTCCGTCAATAAAGGAAAGTATGGTAACTCTTCTCCTTTTAAGATACTTAATTTGGTACAAGTGACTGTCACCCTGAAACACAAAGCCACTTCATTACCAGCAACACATATTCACCTTTCTTTCACAATCCAGCTACTTGTTTTAACCAGTGGCTACATTGTATTTAAAGCATTATGATGCTATTTATCAATAGTTCTATCATAGCAGCATTTGTCCTCCCTTATAACAGTTGTACGCCATTGCTTGGAGCAGATCTTGTTTGGTAGCTCAAAATGTTCTAGAAAATAGGACAAACCATACATTAGCCAACAATAGCCAACATTGCCAGAGGGCTCACCTTGGTCAGCTTTTATTCATACGGCTTCCAGCAGATAGAAAACTTTTCTGTAACTGGTTAGGTTCTAATAAATGTTATACGTCCATCTAAGATTAGCTTTCCCTTTTTCCCAATATTTAGCACTTTTTCTCAAGATTTAGCTTTCAACACTGGCGTGTGATTGCTCTGCAGAACAAACTGCGTTGTCACAGTATTACAGGAAGTGGAAATCTAGCTGCAGGAATAACAGATATTACTATATTGTGGGGTGGCAAAGGCTGCTGTGTTAATGCTGAATGGTCACATAAGTTTGCTATTAGTTCCTCCATAGAATCAGAAATCCTTTAGAAGCTTTCCGCTCACCTGTATTGTTAATGTGAATGTTTAAAATATAAACTAAAGACTTTTCGTGGGCTCTATATATCAATTATTCCCCCAATCAATTTCTCTGAAATTTGCTCAGATCGTGAGATCTTTCTACAGGTCTCCTATCAAAGCAATGACATGTTCTGCCACCTAGTGGCCAATTGTCAAAATGCACAGCTGTCGCAATAGGAAATGAATAGGAAACAAATGTTATAAGTGAATTGACAAGGGAGTAATTTATAAATGGAGCCCTGTGTATCTGAGGCTGCTAGCTGTTGTACTTTATAGTTTTAATATCATGCCATGCCTTCATTTTGCAAGCAGACTTGTTTGTTGTATAATACATGAACAGCACCAGGAGCCCCATTGCATTCTGGAATAGGCGCTTACCTATCTCCTTGTCTTACAGCAATACGCACCACTGCTGGCAGTTTTCAGCACACAGGGCCAGTCAGAGCTTGTGCTCCTTCAGAAGGTTCAGGAATACTGCTATGACAACATCCACTTCATGAAAGCCTTTCAGAAGATTGTTGTTCTCTTTTATAAAGGTAGGCGGCTGCTGTGTTTCTGTAGTATTGGGCTAAAAATATCAGCTTAAAAAACATTTCTCTGACCTGGTGAAGCTGCGGATTGCAGAGAGGCAAAGCTAAACCCCAGGGAAATAAAAAATATAGAAATGTATCTTTTATATTTAATAATAAAACTTTTTTAATATGAAAGCAGCATAAATACCAGAATTTGACTTGATATCAGCTTCATTTATATCATGTAGAGCATCTAAGACTCAGGAGAGACAAGCAGCACAAGGAGCCTCCATATGTGTATTTTCTGTGCATGGTTGGAAGTTTGTCTGGAGTAAAGATTTGAAGACAAACTTACATATTACAGATTCTGCCTTTGTATTTGTATTGCCCTTTGACAGCTGAAGCCAACTGGCCTCAGCTGTCACAGTGCTTTTCTCCATGTGAGAGACTGTGACAATGTAAGGTTTATTTGTAAATCCATATGATCACATGCTCAGGAACCACACTGATTGGTTACAGATTGCATTACCGTGTTTCCCCGATGATAAGGCATCCCCATCAAATAAGCCACCCCTTGATTTTTGCACAAAAAATTAAAATAAAGCATCCCCCGCAAATAAGATACCCACCAATACCTGCCATTGTGTGCCTCTGTGTGACTCCTCGATGCTGGCTGCAGTGCAGAGTGAAACTGAAAGTAACTTCAAAGGACAAGCCAGCTGCTGATCCCTGCCCTAACGGAGTCTGTTACCCGGCCGTAGAAGCCAAAAAATAAAGTGAGTCAGAGTCAGTCAGTGAACAGAAGGGGACAATGAATGGCACATGAGTGATCGGAAGGCGACAATGAATGGCACAGAGTGATCAGAAGAGGACAATCAATGGCACATGAGTGATCATGAGTGATTTTCAACAATAAATGTGTACTGTAGTCTTCTTCATGGAAAAATAAGACATCCCCCTGAAGAAAAGACCTAGGGCATATTTTGGCATTTCAAAAAATATAAGACAGTGCCTTATCATAGGGGAAACAGGGTATGTCGTATAACATACTGATACATTCCTTCCTGCTGTTCTGCCTTAAATTAGTCCTCATAATTTTCCTCTATCCCTTAAAGAGCGCTGAATATCTTTAATGCATGTGGCTACAATTCATATCCTGTACAGAATGTCTTCATTTGTAGTCACCCCATTGTGCTGTGCTGAGCAGAAACTGCAAACATAACCTCCCCAACCATGATACACAAAGCAAGAATTCTTGAAACATGGAGTTTTCTTATAGGCAAAATGCTTATTTTGCCGGGCTCTGCTGCCCTCTAGTGTTCAACTAGAAGTGGCGAAAACCAGCAGCGGCTTCTACACAGAATGATGATATAAACCAACAATCTATATTCCTTCTATATGATTGCTCATTATTAATGTAAGGGCTGTCATTTTGGACTTTTTATGAGTACACCAGAGTTTATTATTTGCTTTGTGCATGGGTTAAAAAAGTGATGTGATTGACCCTTGTCTTGCAGCCGATGTGCTGGGGGAAGAAGCCATATTGAAATGGTACAAGGAAGCGCACCTGGCCAAGGGAAAAAGCGTCTTTCTTGATCAGATGAAGAAGTTTGTGGAGTGGCTGCAAAACGCAGAGGAAGGTAATGCAAAGCCCCATTGTAGAAGCCGCGCCTGTCCTTCCATATCGGGTTCTTTCCGGACCAGTCTTAAATGTTTTCACCGAAGGAGGAATTTGTAGCTCTTAGAAGGTTGCTGGAACATTAAAGAAAAAAATCAGGTCTCCTACTCTACCAGACTGGGCTGTGTTATATCTCTGATCTGTATGGACAAAACATTGGTTACCCGGTCCTTGTGTAGACATCCAAAAGCCCTGAAGCTTCTGCTTGGTGCTGCATCTGGTCAGCAGATTCTGAGCTGTCACTCAAGTGACATTCTATAGTATTTCCTTATTCTCTTTAATGGTTTTGTATGAAGATAATAGGAGGAACAGAGGAGCAGGTCCAGCACAGGCAGTAATTGGACCCTTCTGGGAGAGGAGAGGGTGATGATGTGCAAGGGGGGGTCTGTGCTGGGGTGACGACTCTTCCTAGAGATGTCAATTCCCAAATTCGGTGTCATATTGCAAGCCAATAAATTGTGATCTTACATGCATTTTGTTAGGTTGGTGACAGGTTCTCTTTATTGGTCAATATTCTAATACAGGTAGTCCCCAGGTTAAGGACATCCGATATACAGGCTTTCCTGCTCGCTGTGTGCAGAACGAGGCTTGAAGGGGGGAGGGGGTGGCTTGCATGACTTGCAGAAGAAATCTTTTGCTAAACACAGCTGAGGTTGTGGGTGATTTTAAGAGCTGAGCTGATCTCTAACATCTTTTTAATTTTTTAATGACCATGGCAAACTCTGCAGCTGTTTCTTTTTGCATATCAAAGCACAGCTTGCTCCAGAAGTTAATGAATGTCTAGGCTCCATAAAGTTTTTCTTTTTGCTTTGTTTGTGATTAGCTCACGGTGAGGATCTTATACAGTAACTGACACCATACTGCCTAATAATATGTTGAGACAAACATCTAATTGCATTTATTAAAATAATGTACCTGTTGCGACTTACAAACCAATTCAACTTAAGAACAAACCTACAGTCACTATCTTGTATGTAACCTGGGGCCTACTTGTACTAATAAATTGTTTCCATTCCAGAATCGGAATCTGAAGGGGAAGACAACTGAATGTCCATGAGCCAGGTTTGTAGCAGACGTCTCCCTGGGAAATGCCGTTCTGGAGGCACGAGGCTTTCACGTAGAGTCTGGCAGTTGTCCGCTAGCAGTTCCCTTTGTGTGTAGGAAAAGCGCTGGTCAGTTGGCGCGCTCTGGGCGTTTTACAGGCGGAATTCTACCTCCAGTCTGTCTCTGATTTAAGGCAAAGCCATTTAGCCGGGAGCCGTCCAATCAGACGCAGGCTCCTTTATGGACTCCTATTTATTAGTATTTACAATCACCGGTGATACAATCCCCGACCGTGTACCCGACCGTGTACAGAACTGTAGATTGTGATTGTAGCTCCATAGCCGCTCGTGTATGTGATAGAAAAAATAAACCGTTTTTTTTTTCCATTTGAATAAAAGCTTTTTATCTTACTCATGTGAGCTGTGTTTTCTAAAAATATTAATGGCTTCAAGTCAATTTTTTTAAAAATTTACAATAAGAGGTGCATTTATAAAGTTGGGTAAAAAAAATCCTGTGGGAGGGCCTGTCAAAGTCATGTGACTGGCTCTTCTACAATCACAAAGCTCTATTTGCTTCACTAAGCAGAGAGAGCTTTGTGATTGGAGTAGAGCAAGCCACATGACCTGCTCTCCTCCAATTATAGAACAGAGAGAGCTTCATTGGATAAAGAGATGGGCTTCAGTTGATCACACAAAACACTATATCATTGAAAGCAAATGGATGTTGTATGTTGTATTTTTTCTGTTTTATTTGAAATATTTATTGTTTTCATTGACATCTATATCACTGTTTCTTTAAATGACATTCCATACTTATGAGTAGAGCAGACTGAGGGGAATAACTATTCAGCTGATTCAGTAATTTACAAATTTTAGGCTTCAGCTACGGAGCACTGTAAACAACTGGTCTACATCAGTAAAGCAGTTCAGTTGGACCCAGAACCACTTATATTTGTTCATTATAAATGCTTGCAGGCTGAGTGAAGTGGAAGCATAACATTTCTGGTTGTTATTTCCATAAAGGTCAGGAGATCTTGCTCTGACAATGCAGAGCCACATCCTCTGCCAGCACTGAGATGGTTTGGAGTTGAAACAATCATGTAAATCCGTTGTTTGTGCAGTTAATAATTGTAAAACCGTTACATAAATCAGCCCTGCTGCAACCTCCCACCTGCTGCAAAATTACAAAATTGCAATCTGATCACTGGGGAGAGAGGACTAAGGAAATACTTCTTGCTGCCTGCAGCAGACCAGTGGAATCATCCCAGCCAAGACAAAGTCCCTGGAAAAGAACTCAGAAGATTTGAAGCATAATGCTGAAAACAAAAAGCTTTTTTGTGTGTGTATTTGTGATATTTAATTATTGTTACAGACTTGTAAAGTTCCTAAAAATTCCACTTTACAGAATCCCCACTGTCGGATGTGAATAAGTATGTACACCCTATGGACATTGTTGACCTTTTGAACAGCAAACATTAGTTAGGCTTTGATCACACTGGCCATGAAGTTGCAGTGTGGTAACCACATCCTCATGTCAGGGAACAGCTGGCATTACATGAAACTTCTACCCATGGCAGCCCAATGAATGGGGGCTGGCAGTGAGCGCCCAGCTTCAGGATTGAGAAATCCCACAAGCGGCTCTCAGTGGTTGGCGTTTCCATATATGACAGCAATGAGCTAAACTGGAAACGCCAACCACCAAGAGCCGCTCGTGGGATCGCACAATCATGAATCTGGTCTCAACCTGACCCTTGCCATTCAAACGGTGCCTACAGATAAATGTACCAGATGACATGAAAATGCAGGTTTGTCATATAGAAAAAGTAAGTACACCCCTACATGTACCAGCATTCAATCTCAGATGCAGCATCCAATCATTTCGATTGGTGCTTCTCTTACATAAATATTATTTTTTGATTTACATTAAATAATTCCTATTGGACAATTTCTCCGAGGTTGACTGCATTAAGAGCAGGTGGACCATTTATTCCAAACTGAGTAGAACTGTTCCATTCTTGTTGGTTATTATCAGTGCTGTGTATGGCAATCATGGCTTCTATGGTGATGAGAGCCAAGAAGGCCGTACTTTAATATAACTGAAATGTGTAAATGATTTAAAAGTACCAAGGAACTCATTGAATGTGCATAGGAATCACAAGGTTACTGCCTTATTACAGAAGGAGAGGAAGCCAATCCCAAAGTGATAAGGTTAGAAAATACCACTAGAGTGGTTGCCGAGCCAATAGCACATAAGAGAAAAAGTGGAAAGATAGCGCTTCTTTATGGCGGAAAATAAGTCTAGCATGACATGAAACCTTTTATTTCAATTACCAAAACATATACTTCTTAGACATCATTTGTAAAAGAGGCCATGACAATGTTTACCCATGACTTTATAAAATACTCTCACTAAAGAGTCCAAGATGTGGGTCGGTACTGTACTTATGGTCTCACCCGACGCGTTTCGCCCTAAACGGGCTTCCTCAGGGGATTGCTGAGACCTTGGTATATTGACCCTGCTGATTTGGACAGCTGCCACCAGCTTTTTTCCTCCATACCTCCTCACGCAACACTTAGGACGATTCTTCCTTATACTTGGAAGCACCTCTCAATTAATCCATAGGATGTTTGGAATATCTCTGCCTATTTTTGATAGTGTTTTTCCTTACACTTCTTACAAGATCCAACACATATCTTCTGAGGTTGGAGATATATAAAAAAAATAGAACCGCAGCCAGTGTACACTTTTAAATCGTAGATACCTCCATCTACTAGAACTGGATTAATTATTAATTAATACATCATTAAGATAGCCATCCAAAATCTCCAATCGAGTCATTTCCCCCCTTTTGTGACATTTTCTGGGTTGAATGTACTCTTCCACCTTCCTCTCGTGAGGTCAATATACCAAGGTCTCGGCAATTGCCTGAGGAAGCCAGTTTAGGGCGAAACGCGTTGGGGGAGACCATAAGTACAGTACTGACCCACATCTTTGACTCATTAGTGAGAGTATTTTATAAAGTCATGGTTAAACATTGCCATGGCCACTTTTACCAATTATGTTTCTAAGAAGTATTTGTTTTAGTAATTGTAAGAAAAGGTTTTATGTCATGCTAGATTTATTTTCCACCATAAAGAGCCTCTATCTTTCTAATTTTTCTCTTACTGCCTTATTATCCATACATGGGTCTACACATGGGCAGAAAAAAACATAATGACTTCCGCACTCATAACCTCCTGAAATGCACGTCTCCAAGACTTTTCTAGAGCTGCCCCCACTCTCTGGAATGGTCTTCCTTGTTCTATTCCACTTGCTCAAATAAGAGCCATTAAAACCCAACGCTTCAACCTCACCTACCGGTCTTCTGTCTCCTAAAACCATTACTACTCCCCACCATTCCATATCCCCCTCCTATTGTATGATACTTCACCACCTCCTAGATTGTAGGCTCTTCTGGGCAGGGTCCTCTCCTCCTCCTGTGGCAACCCCTGTTGGGGGGAGCTTTTTGGGTTTTTTACCCCATACTGCCAAACCCTGCACCATGCTTTGACCAAGCATAAGCTACAGCTCTCCTCTAAACTGCGAATTGATCCAATGCCGCAGCCAACCTTCCAGTATAAATGGCATTGTCACATATTTACACAATACATGGTCAGGATCTCTGCAGTCCTTTTCGATGTGTTTGCGCTCCCTACCTATCCTGACAGATGCTGCCAGCAGTAAATATACAATTGTTAAATAAACTCTGCCAGATTCTTGCATAATCTTTATAAATAAGGCCCCATCCCACAGCACTGTGCCATACAGACATGACGGAGGTCTGCATAATTCACACATGCATGACTAATTCACACAAACACTGCCGACTCCATACATTATTCATCGAGTCATGTCAGATCCTGTGTGTGTTTATTTTCTGAATGGTTTAAATGGGGATACACACATTACAGGCAGTGATTTATATATTACTGTATGTGGATGGTGGAGCTGAATAGGAGATCATTGCTAAATGAATAGAGAGCGCCATCTTCTGGTGATAGTAAACTAAGGCACAAAAGTATGAGTTCCCCAAACATATACCCTTATGTATGAGTTCACTTTTCATATAAAGTAAAAAATGTGGTGAAGGGTCCAATTTAATACACAATATATTTTTTTAAATATATGCAATTGTAAATACACCCCACCATCTCAGATTCTGAAGAATTGCCTGTGGATAAAGAACTTGCCTGCTTGGGGAGATAGGGCCACTAGGGGGCACTGTGGCTTGCACAAAAGCGGTGTTAGCCCTGAGAAGGGCCAAGGCGCAGAGTCTAAGAATTACTCAGGTCTTCTCCTGAGCCTCTAGTGGTGAGGATGTTGCACTGCTGGTTACTGCCAGGTTGGGGTCCTTGGGCACACCAGGGTGGGCAGGACGATACACGGTACTAAATCACAAAGCTGAAGGTCAAGGCAGGCAGTAACCAAGAGCGGTCAGGTCACAAGCCAAGGGTCAAATACCAGGGATCCAGGAAACAGACACCAGTGACACACACAGGGAACACAGGAAACCCTGGAAGCAACAGGAGGCACAGGTAAAACTGGGATATCCACAGACAACACTGGGAGGAACACAGGATATCCACAGAGAGGAACACTGGAACAGCTCAACACATGAGCTAGTCAGGGGAAACACTGAATCAAGCAACAGGTGTAGAGGAAATGCTCAGCAGAGCTAGGGGGCACGGCACTAGTGGAGACACATTGCACAAATGCTGAGTGCTGTGTCTGAGCCAGCTAAATAGCCAGGGAAGAATAAGAAGTTATTTCCTGATTGGCTGGCGGGTTGGGCGAAACTGATAAAACTTGGGATAGCAGGTGCTAATGGAATTATATTCTATTTAACCAAATTTATTACCACCAACTTCGATTTGTCTTTTGGGCCAAATACAATAAAAGAGTTATTTAAAAGGTTTTTATTACCAATTTTGGGATAAATTGCAGTAAAATCAGGTGGGGCGGGGTCTGTATGGAGGTATACAGACCCCAGCAAAGACTGACAGAAAATTGCCAAAACAAAGCAGAATTAGTGTAGAATTAGGATTTATACCCTCAAGGACACATATGATAGTATTGTACCACTACATAAAGTCAATTTAATTTGTAGAATTTGATGGATTTTATGTAGAATTTTGATAGAATCAAGTAATGAAATAAAATTACTAGGCAAAAATTATACCTAATTCCTGAATTTGACTTAAATGCCGCATTTCTCTACTGTATGGTTACAAACATAATTCAGCTAGAATTGAGATCATGTGACCCCAGGGACACTTCATATGCTGACATAAATAGGGAACAAACACATTTCTAAAGCAATTTGTTTATTAACATCAAACTGTGATTTTTGCATTGTATGAGTTATAAAAAACATAGTTTTATTTCAAGTAAATAATTTGGAAAAAAAATCATGAGATTAACCACCTGGGTGTTACACTGATGTCTAGATTTCTGTACCAAAAGCGGTACACTGTTTTTCATGAAATTTTTTTTTTAAATTGTAGACCTGTAACTTACAGAAATATGTCAGAACAAGGGTCTAGTAGATATCATGAATATAAAAAATGTTTGAAACACACAAACATGTAAAAAAAAATAAAAAATACTTTTATTAAAATAAATAAAAGACACAAAAATACATAAATAAATAAAAAATACTGAAAATGCGATAATTCGGTATACTGTGTAGTAATATATTTTTCTAAAACACCTCCCTAGTGTCCAACAGTCCAACGTCACATACCTATAGACAAAACCACATAAATATATTTTCTATTATTTTGTATTGGATTGGATACAGGACTTTGCATTGAATCCAATACAAAATATTTGAATTTCCCGCTACGACCCCCATTGACGGGCGCACGCACGGACATCATCAGGAATCGCTGAGGGACGCGTACGCGAAAGCCGGGTATTCTAATTTTTTCCAAACTTCCATGCAAAAAGTGTTAATTTTTTTGCATGGAAATTTATTTTAGATTGTAGGCTATAATTCACCGAATTACTCACTAATTACTTATAATTCACCGAATTACCACATAACTCACCGAAATATGTCTAAAATTTTATAAATTTAATAATAAAAATTAAAAAAAAATATTAAAAAACTTTAAAAAAAAATCTTTAAAAAAAAAAAATAGTGTATAATGTAATGTACAGTACCTTATATAATATATATATATATATAATACAATTATATATATATTTTGTAAAGATTTCTTTGTATTGGACTCAATACAGCTTTTTTGTATTGAGTTCAATGCAAGGCGATTTGAATTTCCCGCCCGCACCGACGCATGCGGCACCGTCACCAGGAAGCTCCGGAGATCGTCACTGCACTCGCCGGGAGAAGAAGCAAGATAGAGGACTCCCCCTTCTGCGGGGAGAAGGTATTTTTTTTTAGAGATCGACGCTGGAACAGAACAGATCATCACAGCGGGGACCAGGTAAGTTAATGCATTTAACCACCCAACAAAGTTTGGGCTTACCAATTTTTGCTATATTTTTTACACCGAACCAAGGTCAGGTTTAACGGTCGGGTGGTTAATAGGCTTGGGACCTTCCTGGATTGGAAATAGGATAATTAATAAACTGTATTTTTATAGCGCCAACATATTGCACAGCGCTGTACATTAAAATGGGGTTGCAAATGACAGACGGATACAGACAGTGACACAGGAGGAGGAGAGGACCCTGCCCCGAAGAGCTTACAATCTAGGTGGTGGGGGAAATATCACACAATAGGGGGGAGATATAGAATGGTGAGAAGTAGTGAGGATTTAGGAGACAGAAAAATACAGGTAGACAAGGATAGGAAACGTGTGTATGCCCATCCTATCCATAAATATTTCCAACACTGGCCTGACCACACTGAATTAAAAATACAAAAAAGTAAAAATCACCATGCACCACTATTTATTACCACTAGGTGGCAAAGACATTCCATTCATGTAGTTGTGGAAAATAAAGAGACCCTGTCATTATTTACCTGGCTACATTGATGGAAATAGATGGGAATAGATAATAAACCTACACTGAAAAAAACACAGGACATTGTTGTCATTGCTGACCTTTTCTAATTGTTTGGCTGTTTTATAATTTTTTTTCATAAAAAATATTTTGTATTGAAGCCATTGCATCAGAATGACAACCAAGCAACTAGTATTTTTTTAAAGATAAGTCAGCAATTGCCCAGATACCCCAAATGTGCCCCAGGGTCTGCAGCTTATACTAGCCCCCATGAGACAATGCATGGTACGGGTGATCAGTCTCTAACACATTAGGTGCATTGTAAGGTGACGGAGTGATAGCAACATTCACACCCCATTCACAGAAACCCTTGGTTGCTTTTGGGGACATCTAAGTGATAGCTAGATATACTGTAAATGTTAGTTTTAGATAGCATAGGGAATAGTTAGAATCCCTGCTAAGTTTTCTTTATGTGTCTGTGCCCCTGTTTATTGACATGGCACACACAATTCCCAGTAGGATCAATAGATAATTTTTGTCTGAATTAATTGTACTTAGCATTAAAAATGCATCTATCACATCTTTTATATTTCAATATTTTTATTGATTTTTCAACAACAAGAAAGTACAAACAATATAGAGAAAGAAGGATGAGATGAGGAATGTGACATAGGGACAGATCTCACGTGGTTCAGCAGGAAATGAGCCATAACAAGGAAATGATAAACATCAAATTTGATAGAAATGTTCCCATTACACTTGTGTCCATAATAAATTTCCTTGTATGATATGAATAAAAAAAAAAAAAACAACATGGTATAACAATAATAAGGAATTTAGGATAGGAGTAAAAGATGAGAGGAGAAGGGTAACAGGATCCTGCTGGGGGGGACATTGAACAGATGAGTAGCGGAAGCATGCTTTGGATGGTAAATGTGAGCATAAACCAATTGTGTTGGAGGAAAGATTTTTAGATGGCAAAGCTTGTCCAGAATAATTCCGGCTGCCAGTAACATATATGATAGGAGACGCTGGGAATGTTTGGAGGGCTTAATGTTGGGATTGCCAAGCAAGTGTTATTTGGAGCTTGAGTGTTTTATATTAAGGTGCAGAGAACAAATACTTCTACCCAGTAGTTCTGTGCTGTGGGGCAAGTCTACCATGTGTGCCACGAAAACATAGAGGTAATACATTGTGGGTTGTACACGGGCCATGAGTCTATCCAGTACTAAATACCATCACAAGAGGGTCATATATAATGCACAATCAGGGAAGTGTTAATGGAAATTTTAAATAATATATAAGCTGTTTGTTGCCATTCATCTAGATCCCAGAAATCCAGGTCCCATGGCCACCAGGAAAGTTTCACTTTCACTTACTTTCAAATGTTATAAAGCTATACAATTCCTGATCAAGGTGCAACTTTGCACCAACAAATGAGGCAAATTGGTTATAACTAAAAATCTGATGCCAGGCACAACCCTCTTGTATAGAGAGAGGCCAGGCCTACAAATCCAGGGATGTTAATGAGGCCCCAATATTCAGGAATCCTTTATTTATCCATCATTGAAAGCAGCAAGGCCCCTGTAGGCCTGGGGGGAATCCGGATTACCCCACAAAGGTCAGATTGGGAGGTGACTAGAGTATAGACTCTTCATATGGCAGATCTGAATGTTAAAGCGGACCTAAACTAAAAATGACCTTCTATTCGGTAATAAAGACAGAATGGGAGCACAGAGACTTCTGGCTTCCAAATCTTAAATGCTTTAGGGAAAGGGGAGGCATATAATTGGGTATAGGAGTCCTGAAAAGTGGTTAGTACATACAAAGGATTCTGTGACAGCTTACCATCAAGGGAAGGGACAAAGGTTAAGTTTGGGAATAAGTTTGTTTTCCCGACAACATTCCAGTTTGTCTGCCCAGATAAACCATTTGTGCTTGGACCTGTATGAGGCTTTCTCAAAAGCAGTATGGGCCTCCTCAAGTTCCTCAAGTTGTTTGGCGAGGTCCCTATGCGGCGACTTTTTATGTCTATCTACTAACTGTTTAGATCTCATTAATTGTTCTATCTGTTGATCCTTGTGTTTTTCCTGCGAGATGCCAGTTGGATCCTAGTGGTGGCCTTATATGCTTTCCAATTGACAGCTTGCGTGGCATTAGCCAGAACATTAGTATCCAAAAAATAATCAGTCTGAGTTTTAATACATGGCATATCTCCATATTGATCAATAGGCTTTCATTTACTCTCCAAAGGGGCTTAGGGGCACCCATAAGGTCCATGTGCAATTGAAGCATCAGAGGGTCATGATCAGACCAAGGTGCTGTGAGAATTTTATTAATACTACACAATATTTATATAGCACCAACAAATTACGCAGCGCAGTACAAAGTCCAATATTATTAGTTTTAGATTGCATAGGAGTTATTTAGAACCCCTGCTAAGTTTTGACAGCTGGCATGGTATTAGTGGGATCATCGGAATCAAAAAGTGGTAGTATCGGAAACAAAATCATTCTGAGTTTCAATATCTAGGTTGAGAATCACCCATAAGGTCCATGTGCAATTGAAGCATCAGAGGGTTATAATCAGATCAAGGCGCTGTGAGAATACTCACTAAGAAGAGAGAAGGGAGCAGACTAGAGGAGCAAAAAGAATGAGCGATCCTAGCATATTGCTAATGTGCGAATGAGTAATGTGTGTAATCTCTTACTGGTTGCATTCCCGCCATTCATCTATGATACACGGAGCCCAATTATTAGTTAGCTAAAATTTGGTCTATGGCCAAGTTAGTGTCACATAGAATAAGAGATGGAAAAGAGATTTGCAAATAGAATACATATGGGCAGCATGGTGGCTCAGTGGTTAGCCACTGCAGCGCTAGATCCCAGGTTCGAATTTGGGCCGGGACACTATTTGCAGGTTCTTCCTGTGTTTGCGTGGGTTTCCAGTTTCCAGTTTCCTCCCACATTCTAAAAACATGCAGTTAGATTAATTGGCTTTCCCCCAAAATTTGACCTTAGACTGTATTATTGACATATAACTATGGTAGGGGCATTAGATTGTGAGCTCCTTTGACAGCTAGTGACATAACAATGGACTTTGTACATTGCCGCATAATCAGTCGGTGCTATATAAATACTGCTTAATAATAATGATGAAGGCAGTCGGTCAGATATGGGGGCATAATAGACAATGAAGGTAATCAAATTGCTGGACAGTGAGCCTAAAACTAATAAATATCGACCTTCTGGATCTCTGATGACTTCTTTCTCTAAAAAGGTTTTTTTTGCCAGGCATAATCCTACCCCTTTCTATTTCTCTGATCTACCACATCTTTTATGTGTGAACCACCTGCAACAACCATTGGATACTAAGCCTTAACAAACTGTGAACAAACCCCAAGGACCTTTACACTGAATGTATCTTTTTTTTCTTCTTAGGTTTAGATACATTTTAATGATTGGATACATTATAAAGAAATCCACCTTCCTGCATATCCACTAATGGCCAGTAGATGGCGCTCTGCAGAGCCTGCCTTCTCCATACATCTATATGTAAGAGCAAGGCTCAGCCTCCTCCCTCCTATTTCCACCTAAGAGAGGTGGGGAGAGATCACAGCTGTCTCATCTCTCAGCCTTACAGATCATTTGCTGTCTTTGCACAACCCAGGACATCACCATAGTGGGACACTGAAAGCTGCCAACATGGTGTGTGGTGGCTTCACCTGCTCCAAGAACTCCCTATGTGTGCTGAACCTGCTGTACATTGTAAGTATCACCTGAGCATGCTGCTGCCATGCAATGCTTAGTCAGGGCTGGGTGGGGGCTGCACTGGGCACCTGCCTTGCTTCAGTCCCCATTCATCTGCTCTGTAGATTGCATTGCAGCAGCAGGAAGGCACAGATCAATATACAGGATATTCTTACCAGCAATGTATTTTTAGATCTGGCAGGGGAGAGGGGCTTTGCTTCACAGGGAGCTGATATTAGAATTCAATGTCTATTATTCATTAGAAGCTAGAAAGAGGGGTGACAAATCACCATCCAGTAATTGTATTCTGTATTCATCCTATTATTATGCTTTACAATAGAATTGTTATTCAATATTTGTTTATTTTGCTTTTATTTGTGTAGATTGTTTTTCTGTTTTTTGTTTTTTCTTATAAACTGCTGGTTTTGTAGTTCTCTAGAGACAATGGTGAACCTCCCATGGAAGCTCCTTCTCCAAAGGAGCTTACTATCGATTATATTGATAATCATTTCTAATGTTTTATATATTAACATTTTATTTTATAGTTCTATTGTTTCCCTAAATATATATGTATTGGTATAATGTACCAGTATATTATGTGCATTATATAATGTATTGGTGCAGCAAATTCAGAACATAAAGCCTATATATGTATTCTGATATATATTGGATAAATATTGATTCAATATGTTTTATTAATATGTATGAGATAGTTCTATGTTTTATTCTGTTGCTGTACAACATATAGAGAAGATTTAAATACAGGGGCCAAATACAGGCAATGTCGAGTCTTGCCTTTATTTCTGAACCCAAGGAGCTTACAATCTCATTACCAGTAATAGTGATACAACGTGTTATAGTAATATATGTGAGACAGTGTTGTGATTTATTCTAGTCCTCTACACCATACAGAAAAAATATAAATACAGGGAATGTAGAGTCTCTTATCAGTTCCTGAGCAGAGGAGCTTACAGTCTATTTTCTTGCAATATGATTTATAAATATTTGTGACAAAGAGCTATGGTTAGTTCACCATATAGGTAAGATATAAATGGGGGGTGCAAATAAAGGGAACACAGAGTCGCTCCTGACCTGAGGAGGTTACAATTTACTTTCTTTAGTATTAAAATAATGTTTAGAATAGCGCTATGGCTTCTTTTGGTGCTGTGTACTTTACAAAGATATAAATACAGGAGCCAGATACAGAGAATGTTGAGTCTTGCCTTTCCTGAACCAAGGAGCTCACAATCATTTTACCTGTAATAGCGATACAATATGTTTTATTAATACATGTGAGATGGTGCTGTACACCATATAGAGAAGATATAAATGATGTGAGACAGTGTTTTCTGTATTTGTCCCCCTGAACCAAGGAGCTTACAATCTATATTCATATGTTTTTATATGTAGTGCTATTGATTCTTCTGTTGCTGTACACCATGTACAAGAGAACACAGAGCCACATTTAATTCCTGACCTGAGAAGGTTACAATCTACTTCCTTCAATATTGAATTATTATTTTATCTTTGTTTATTATAGCGCAATGGTTTCTTCTGGTGCTGTACTCTTTATATATAGGAGTTATATTAAGGGGGCTAATTCACAGAACCCTGAGCACCATGTGAGCTTACAATCTATTTTATTTAGCAATGTCACAATTTTTATAATCATATTTAGTGTCATGCTATTGTTTCTTATATTACTGTACAAAGTTATATATGGAGAATGGTGACAAATTCAAAGGGCTCGAAGATCCACATCTATTCCTTCTCTAATGAACTTACAATCTATTTTCTTTTGTAATGTTACAATGTTTCCATTATATATAATGCAGTACAAAGTGATATAGATGTGGGTTCCAGTGTTCTGCCCCTAGGAGCTTGCAATCTATTTTCTTTAGTCCAGTTATAATATCTGTCGTTAGGTAGTACAGCTAAGGGAGACAAATACAGAGAGCACAGAGCATCACATCAATTCATTCTACAAAGGAGGTTACAATCTATTTTCTTTAATATAGTTACAATATGTTGCATCAATATTTAATATTGCGCTAATATTTTATATTGATTATGTTTTCTAATGGCTCAGTACAGACGTGAAATGGAGAAGGGTGAAAAATGAGATTCATATGGAACCGCACATCAGTTCCTGCCCTGAAGGAGCTTGCAATCTAATTTCTCTTTTTATTATTAATTTATATAACACTGTTTCTTGTTGTTCCATAAAGTGATCTAGGGTGATTCATATAGATAACACTAGGGACAGTTTAAGATGAAATGGGGCCCTGGGCACAGCATTAGTGCTCCCTGCACCACTCGTCATTCTGTCACTTGGGGCAAATTGCCCAGTTTGCCCTCCCCACCAATGGCCCTGGATAACACAGATACATAAAACTTTCCAAAGACAAGTGCATAAATTCTACAGATAAACAGCAGTTCTCTGATACAGTAGGAGATATGTGCTGTGCTTGCAGCAGTTTACAGCCTGTTTCAGGGTGATCTGGGGGGGAAAGTTCATTAGGTTCTGATATATTTTTGAAACATGGGAAGCGATTGGGTTGCTAATAGGGAGCATACAAACTCCATGTAAATGTTTTTTATTCTGGGAACTGAACCCAGGGCTGTGGGGCCACATGGCTAACTAAGCTTCTGTTCTTCCCAGGTTCACCTCATCATTGTATAATAATCAGCAGGTCCTTGCATGCAGGACAAAGAGCGGGCATGTTGTCACCGATTTAGGGCTCAGATCCATGTGAGTGTGACTATTAGATTTAACTCCTTGTGGATAATTGTCTGAGCTGTCTACAACAGGAACAATTCAGTGTGGTTATATCTTGTGTTCTCCTTCTTATATGGGCATTATGTTTGCTGCTTCTGGTTAATGTGTCACAGATCAAGGAGTAACCTGCTGCCAGGTCCCATGAAACTTATCGCAAGTGTTTGGGATCATCCATATTTGTTGTACCCATTGTGCCACATGTTGCGTGTTGGCGCTTGCTGTGCAGCCCCTGTAGAAAACATTCTGTGTTTTGGTGCTTGCCAATCCAGGAAAATCATTTTTCAGGTTGACTAGTAGGTAAATGTTTCCTGTGGTTTTGCATTCACTGAATATTAATGTTGAACTGTTTGATGATATCAGGGGCCACAATTGAGATGCTTAATATTTTTCCTCCTTGCTTGAGATTTTTTTTTTCTTAGCAGAGTTGGCATTATCATCAAAGTGTTGGGCTGAGCTCAGATGGGCATTGAGGCTATGGTGCAGGTAATGCTTCCTCTGTGAGGAGATTTTACATGCAGCGTTTCACCTGCAGCTGCCCATAGGTAATGGAACGGAGAAGCAGCGAGCAGTTGATTACTGCCCATTTTCAAATGTGCAAATGCTTATTCATTAAAATGGCTAACTAGTTAGGACTGGCACAGTGCCAGCCACCAGAATCTGCCAAGGAATCACTACAGCTTGGCTGTCCCTTTCCTTTATTGGATTTCAGTTCTATAAACTATAGAGGTCCAGCATTGTTACATATTGGAGAAACTGTTATCTGCCTCTATTGCAAAGGGAAGCGCAGAGACCTAGTGAGTGAGGTATGTGATGAAAAACAGTTTTACCTAACAATTTAAATTAGCGTGATTATGGTGGGGAAAGAATGGGGGTGAAGAGGAAGAAGAACCAAAGAAAAAAAAAATGAAATACCATCAGGTTGAGTCTTTCTACTTTTCAGCTCTTTATTTCTCCAAATTGAGTAAATCAGCCCTTGGAGTTGTGTGGACATCCTGAATGACTACAAGTCCCAGCAGGTCTGGTAGACTCTCTATCTTAGACAAACAGGATAGGCTGTTGGTTTGATTTTCCTGGGACAGCAAGGAAATGGGCATTTATTTAACATATCCTGTTCTTTATCTCCAGACTCAGGATGTGTCCACATAATTCAGTGCAGATTCTGTGTGTATTTAGTACTAGAAATATTTCTCATTTTATAGGTGGCGATTTTGTCTTGCACAAATAACTAACTTTTAATGTCTTTGGGGGTTTCCACCTGGACTAGAACATATTGCCATACTCCTTTTCTTCTGCATACTTTGGAGTTTTGGGTGTTCTGCTCCTCCTTTTACTTTCTCCAGAATATAAAATAAATTAAACAATCAGGAGGTGTTATGTGAGGTGTACAGAACCAGGAACCTGAGAGCAGAGATCGCACTGACAGTGAGATATAGGAAACCAGCTACCTAATTAACTTGGCATTCCGAAATATCAGTTTCTGACCCTTTAAAGTAGAACTAAACTATAACAGGATGAAGGATGATAATACCCACTGTATATTCAGAAAGGTAAATAAAGTTTTGGCTAAGATTCACATAAATAGAGAATATGTTTGGTTAATTTATTTATTTTTCTGTTAAGTTAGCTTATAGTAAATTTAATATAGGCTGTTCTTATGGCAGTAACTCAGAAGAGCATTTCAGGCTTTTAAAAGAAAGCCCCTGGCCATCTCCTGGGCCACGCCGGCAGCCCCTGGCCATCTCCTGGGCCACGCCGGCGGCCCCTGGCCATCTCCTGGGCCACGCCGGCGGCCCCTGGCCATCTCCTGGGCCACGCCGGCGGCCCATCTCCTGGGCCACGCCGGCGGCCCCTGGCCATCTCCTGGGCCACGCCGGCGGCCCCTGGCCATCTCCTGGGCCACGCCGGCGGCCCCTGGCCCAGTATCTTTACCTCCAGGGAGAGGTAAGAAATCTGGAAGGTGGGTGGCTGGAGTTCCTTCACTCCCTTCTTTCTCCCTTTTCCCTGAACATATGTTCAATTTATGAAAGTACACATAGCTGGAGTCCAAATAGTTGGTTAAATTCCTAGTGTGGTCAGATCATACATTAATATTTAATTTCTATTTATTGCGCTTTAATAATCACCTATGTTACCAAATGTACATAAAGCTATGAAGAATGTGCTCTGATAGTAGTTTATATCTAATAAGCTCATTGCTTAGATATGATATCCTGACATTTAGCCAGACCCGTCATGGAGGTTCTTTCCTCTTCATTCTGCAGCAATGAAATCATGAATAATATATGGAAGCCTGTATGCTGACATGCGTCACATGACGGGCCCTGAGTCACAGCTGCCATGTTTGTTTTCCGGAAGATGGGGTGATGGATTTATAACTATTTTATTTGCTTGCATGAGACGTGCTGGTGTTTTATATCTTATCACTTTGCACCTGTTAGACAGCAGCCTCATATCTGACTCATCCCTCCAAGTAACAGGTAGATTGAGGAGAAAGTCTGCTGGTTGATCTGATACGGCTGTAGATCCTAGAAGATGAAAATCCAGTCTGTCCTGTTTGCCCGCATTGCCGCAATACTTGCTGTCATCAAATACACAGTTAAAACACTTACTCAATGCTGGAGGGAGTCATAATGTTACAGTCTCACGCTCTCTCAGGGAAATATTAAAACTTTCCAGAGGTCACAGCCTTCTCTTCTTGTAGTTCCAGATTGTGGCCTGACGTTTAGTTTTCTGATAGCACTTCCATGATGGTTATAATAATATGTGTGGTGGTTTCCATAACTATGGATAAGCCCTTTGAGTGACTCCTCAAAAATTAGGGCCAATGTGTTCACTGGCTCCAGGCCCCTTCATTCGCTCCATTTGTGCACTGCAGAACCAGTGATAGGAAGGTTGCACAGAGCTCCACCATGATGATAAAACTGTGGGAAAAATGTACATCTGTTCTATGGATTCATTCCCATCAATTGTTTTTGGCAACAATTACAGTATTCTCCCCAGAATTCTTTTAAAACTGGATGGGAGGAAGCTGTAGGTGGTTGGTATCCCCTTTATTGTGACCCAACTCTTCAGTAGCCACCCAAAAACAGCCGGGGAGTAACTAAAAAGTGTCAGGTGGTGTGCCCAGCAAAAAGGGGCCAGGGATAACCCTGGATTATCTTTACTTGCAGAAATGCGTGCAATACTGAATCATTTGGCAGTTTACATAACATAGGCTGGTGCTCTGCGTTGATATTCATTCCTAATCGCACCTCAGATACACCATTTCCTAACATTGTGGTGTTTTGAGCAACTCATTAAAATTCATGGGCTGCCCTAATGCAATGTATTTCATTGTTCATAAAACGCATATGGAAGCTTATGTTAATTGAACACTTCTGACCATTATCGTTTTTTTGACCACTGCACTATTAGGGTTTGGAGACTCATTGGTTGATTTATTAGAGAATTATGTAGAATGATGGGCAGTTCCCCCAATAGGGGCACCAATATTAATAAAAGCTTGCTAGAAGGTCTAATTCCTTTTTACTCCATGTAACAAAGAAAGGGTTTTGTCTAGTGACTCACTAAACGGGACAAATAAAATAAAGGATTTGTCTGGTGCCATAGATACCATCAATTTGGAGAGCTCCACGCTGAACAGGATTTGCCGTTGTTCCGTTTCATGGTGGAATCTCATTGTATCACTAACAGTTCAGTAACTTGTTCTTCAGGTATGGCGAGCAGATTTCGTCAGTGACATAACGACAGAGTGTGTGCTCCATAGTGGAGGCCCTTGGGTTCGGTCTTACATGTCACATGGCTTATGACTTAATTTATGTAACTTATTTTGCTTTAAATTTCACACTTTTTTATGTAAAGTGGAAACATTGTTCACATTCATATTCACATTCTTGATGCCACTTTTATGTAGTAAATTTTTAATGCTTTTCTAGGTCATCCTGATTAAAAGGTCTCTCCACAAATGTAATCTATAGTGAACGGAAATCATTCCCAAAAGGAAAATGGAGGCAGCCTTGGTTTCTTATTAGGCTACGTACACACGTCAGATGATTCTCATTAGATATTGCTTTAAAGCTCGTATCGGATGAGAATCTGACGTGTGTACAACGCTCATCCGACGTCATTCCTGGCGGATCCAGAAATGATGAATGACTACAATGGAAGTGAAAGGAAGAGAGCGCAGTGGGGTACCTCTCCGTTGTTCTCCCCCCTCTTCACTCCATAGCGCAGAACAGCTATGTATGTACAGAGCTTCTTCATGCATCATTCAGTCTGTTGTCGTTGAAAAGGATTATGAAAGAAGTCTTACGTGTGTACGTAGTCCCAAGTGCTCCAGCTTCAATGCATTTAAGGCATTGACTTGGACAAATATGTAGTTCAGCAATGTCCTAATTAAGCTGTCCATAAGGCTGGACCCTGGAAAGTAACATATATTAATAAGTAACACCAACCCTTCCCCCTGAGCATTCATTCCCCTGTTTGCTTAGTGATAAGATAAGATGAATTATCCTTCAAGCTTAGTATGGGGTCCCACAAAAGTCAGTACTCTAATCCAGGAACAAAGAGCAGCCCCTCTTAAGCTACGTACACACTTCCAATTATTATCGTTGGAAAACGAACGACGAACGATCCTGCACGATATCTACGAACGATCGTATAGCACTTACCCGGTATTCATATACTTCAATAGCTTAAC